>NW_021604856.1:1116747-1147374 GCF_004785775.1 Grammomys surdaster
TCTCTCTCTCTCTTTCACACACTCATAGACACACAAATATATGTTAAACTTTTTAAATGTCATGGTCTAAAAGAAAAAAAAAAGGATCCAAAAGGATCCCAAAGTCGGATTATGTGGGAGCATCATTTGGAGTATGTCACTGGCTGAGCAGCAGAGGAAGGTTCTTTGTCAGTGACCTCTGGATGCCCCCTTCCTGCCACAAACATATATGGAATGGAATGGAATGGTCCTTTAGTTTCTGCGGTCTCCCCTCTCTCCCACCCCCCCACATCCCTCATTGCTCTAGTATGAGGCAGACTCTGCAGCTCACAGCCCCTGCCCCATGGTCCTCTCCCCACCTCAGCCTGTGAGATTTCTATCCTGCAGGTCAGGCTTGCACTGAGAATCTCAACAGACTGACTGAAAACACGAGCTTTGCATGGACCAACTAGCCTTGTGTATGCAGCAGAGAACAAGAGGCCTGGCTTCAAACAAGGGGGAAGGCAAGGCCGACATCTGAGTTTGTCCTCTGACCTCCACACATGTGTGTCTTTCCCCTTCTTCATATATATATGTACTGTATGAAATTCTCAAAGAATTAAGGTTTTTAAAAGTCAAGTAAATAAGCAAACCATGAGCTTTAGAAGAAACAACCTGAAACTTTGTCCTTTGTTGATCTTAACGGAGTAGCTGGGAAATCCCAGCTCTATTGGGTAAGTGAACTTGGCTTAGTTATCTAACCTGTCTGTGCTTTGGCCTTATGTCTTAGTTAGGGTTTTACTGCTATGAACAGACATTACAACCAAGGCAACTCTTATAAAGGAAACATTTAATTGGGGCTGGCTTACAGGGTCAGAGGTTCAGTCCAGTATCATCAAGGCAGGAACATGGCAGCATCCAGGCAGATGTGGGGCTGGAGGAGCTGAGTTCTACCTCTTGTTCTGAAGGCAAACAGAAGACTGGCTCCTATGTGGTTAGGAGGAGGGTCTCATTGCCCATCCCACAAGTGACACACTTCCTCCAACAAGGTCACACCTCCTAACAGTGCCACTCCCTGGGCCAAGCATATTCAAACCACCATACCTGTGTGCCTTGCTATGAGGAGTGAACAGAAGTAACAAGGCAGTAGCCACCTCACATTTGCTTCCTGTGCCAGCCTCTCTGATGGCAGTTCCCTCCCGCTACTGCATCCCTGTCCTGGAGGGCTCAAGGACCCCAACATGATGTGTATTCTTGACTCTTCTCCTCCTGCTACTCCAAGCCCTGGACTTACCCGAATTGCTCCTTGTTCTCCTAAGTTATTGTCTCATTAAACTCAGGCTGTTGCCTTTAAAACCCCACAGCTGGAAGTATCTCTCCTTCACCCTGCAAAGCTCCAGTACACAGGAATCAGGCAAATGGCATCTTCTAGGAAGCCTTCCCCACCTTCAGAGCAGTACCCCCTATTATTTCCATTTCTCTGTGTCAAGTGTTTATATTCCCTGAATTGTGGCCATCTCTGGGAATGTGAGTTAGGTTCCAGTGTCCTGGGCACAGGAGGTGCCAAGGGTTTCAGGTAAGGTCATTGTTGGCCTTTCGACCTGATATCATTTTTGTGTAAAGTGGACGTGAGTTTTGATAGGCAGCAGCCAACCTCACCCAGCTACATCCTGCCTCCTTGAGTCTTTGGAGAATGGCCATATGCCTTTTCTAGGGCTGTTGAGCACTGAGGGGTGTGTCTGGCAGAACAGGACTGGCACTAAAAGGAGACTTGCTGGTAGCCTCTCACCCCATTCCCTGCTCTGCCCTCAGGCATCTCACTTTCGTTTTGGTGGTCATCAGTTGTAGCCTCATTTTGATAGTTCATATGGAGTCAGAGGTATGCAACCTTCATTATCAACTGGCTGAGAGAGTGTGAGTTCAGGAGCATCTCCTTAATCACTGGTGTCCACCCCAACTTTTGGTTGCTATGGCGATTCTTTGACATTCCCCCATCTTGCACATTAGGAATGCATATTTTTCTAAGTCTGGCTGCCCTGAAAGCAAGGACTGCTAGCCAAGGATCCACCCCCTCTAACAGGAAGGAAGGCTGAAGGTGACATTTTTGGCCTCAGCTGTCACTAATGAACCTAATCTTCCTGTGGTAGGTTTCCACAAGTCAAGTGTCTCATGGACACTCTTCTGTGTTCAGGTGTTCAGTCTTCTAGGGACACGCAAGGTTCCTGCAAGGGCTGACTTGTTCAAGAAGCCTGCTTGTTTCAAAGGGAGGCGACCACACCTTCCTGCTCAGTCTATTTTCCTGGGTCAGTGAGGTAGAGAGGAATTGGGTGGTACCCTGGGGCTGGTCTTACCCCTTTCGCATGCATACATGTACACACACACATACACACACACACACACTTGGTTACTGTGGAGACACACACACACACACAAACTTGGTTACTGTGGAGACACACACACACACACACACTTGGTTACTGTGGAGACAGAAATTTGTCTCAGGGCAGAATTTCTCCCCCATAAGCAAGACACTCTTCTTTCGTCTTTTTTGTCTCCCCTGCCCCATTGCCACGAAACCTTGACACAAGTTCATTCCTTTAAAAGTTTATTTCTGATGAATAAAAAAAATAATTTATGTGATTAGATAAATTAATTTATGTGATTAAACATTATGACAAGGGCAGAGCTTCCCTTTCTTGCCTTCTGACAGACACAGCTGCAGAGGGGCTCGCATGCTACTGCTTCCTGATGGGCAGCGAGCTAGGTTCCGGGGAGACCAGGTAAAACCTAGCCTGTTTCACAGAAAAGTGTCAGCCCTTCTTCATAGTATTGTGAGAATACTGGAAGGTCCCTCCTCATGCTCACTCCTCATGCAATGGAGCAGTGGTGTCAGGGGGTTTGGGGAGGAGGCCTCCCTGGCAGAGGTGGCCGACCCTAGGGGAAGGACTCTATGGAGAGGTAAGACCAGAGCCACCAGCATAGCCCCTAAGACCTTTGGCTTTTAGGACGCTGGGCACTGTTGCCTCTCAGCCTGTAAGTTATCATTCCCTTCCAATTCCTTGCATCTTGCTTAATCTCTTAGATGTGTCTATGTGCCCAGTTACAGAGTTGCTTTCCTTTAGGTGTCTGAGCAGAGCATACAGTCAGTGCTGGGATCTTAAGCCTTACATCTCAGAGGTGCTACCTTAGGCCAGAACCGCAGAGCTCAGGGAGATTTGGGGAACCACCTGCTAGAGAGGAAAGAGGAGGTGCAGCAAGCACTTCTTAACCACCTCCACCCTGGTTCCTTCATGAGGTTCTGGTTCTGGGGCCACTTAGGAGGTGGGGATAAATACATGCTTTTAGGTGGTGGGACATTTTGGCTAGTCTGTGTGTTGCTGGGAACAAACCCAGGGCCTTGCACTTACGAGACAACCATTTCAACACTAATTTACACCCACTAGCCTTTGGTTTTCTGAGACAGGACCTTGCTACTCAGCCCAAGTTGGCCTTAAGCTTCCGATTCTCCTGCCTCCACCTCCCCAGTGCTGGGATTCTAAATGTACGCCATCACACCTTGTTAATACAGGTTTTAACACTTGGTTTCAGCTGTCTGTACTCTCACCAGCTGGTAGAGAACTCAGACAAGCAGATGAGTGTGCTGAGAGGCTTGCGGGGGGGTGGTGGTGGTGGTGGTGTCTGAACTAAGAGTGTGTGCCAGCAGATCTGTGGTGACTTAGCCCTGAAAGCCGTGCACGATCTGAAGCCAGGGCAGCTGCTTCTGGAAACCACCAGTGACAACTAACTGGAGGACTGCCTAGGTCCTAAGTATCTGCTTATGATGACCCCCAAGACCACCAAACAAACCAAATGCAATTCCCTAGCCGGCAGGCACCTCCTCCTTTTGATTATCAAAAATGGAAATTCTGGACAGGAAGATCAATATAAGGACTCTATACCCAACGTTGGCCTCTCTCATGGGACCAGAGGCAGGAGAGCACTCAACTGCATATCTAGTCCCCCCTCTCACAGAGGGATGAATTCCATGTTCGAGGCCTTGGACCAGTTGGCCTTGAAACTACTCCAAAATGCAATTCACTACATCTGCATTTTGTCTTCCTTAGGAGCCAAAAGTCCCCTCGGTGCCTCTGGGGACACCAGTAGCAGCATTAAGTAATGTCCATGGTCCAGCATTTCATCCGTTTCATGAAATGAGGAGAGATCCAGCCAGCCACAAGGACATTCACATACATGGACACAGCATGAGTCAGCAAGGGACAGGTGAGAGAAACAGGTCCATGACCATGGCAGTGATACCCGGGAACAACTTTCCCCCAAAGTTCCTAGTGCACACCACTCCAGCCAGGAGGGCATACTCCCACTGTCCTGAAACTTGGCTCACAGCTGGAAGGGACAGCCCTTTGCCTTTCATTTGTTAGAGGTTTTCTCTTGTATCCAGTTCTTCGAAGGTTTTCAACAATCCTGGGGCAGTGAAAGACACCCAGTATCTGTCCCTGTCCTGTCCCTGCAATGTCCAATGTGACAGGGAACAGGTGGAGGGAGGAGGGAGGGGCAGCTGCCTAGAAGCATATCCTACAGGAAAGAGGGGGAGCTGGCTGCAGGAGGGCCTCTTGTCCTACTGTGAGGTCACTACCACATCTTGATCATGAACTTTGGGGTCTGGCTTAATAGTTTCGGACAGTACCCAGCAAAGGCATGAAGAGTTACACCCAGAGAGGGTGAGCCAGGCAATCTGCTTTTCTGTGAGCATCAAGGGTTCCCAGCCCCGAGGCTCTCCAGCAGCCCTGCTCCACTGGATCTGATGCTGGCATGCGACCACTCCTTCCATGTGTGCCCTGAACATGCTTTTCATTCACACCACACTTAAGAGCCTTCCACCTGTCTGCAAGGAATTCCTTTGTGCGGCGTTTAAACGTCTCTACACATCTGGGAAGGTGTCAGGATTTAATTATGGTTTAGAGATGCGGCATAGGATAGAGCCCTGCTTGAGGAGACTCATCTGGCAAGGTTGAAGGTTGATTCATTCTTTTCTTTCTGAGGACCAGAGTACCAGCATTTCCTCTTTGGGAGAAATCTGGATCGAAGTGGTGAGCCCAGCATACAATGGTATCATATCATTAAGGGAGAGAAAGCCTGCCTTCAGCAGCCATTAGCCTTGAAGACCATATGACTCTATTATTATTATGTTTTTTCTCTTTTGGAGGCAGGTTCTCACGTAGCCAAGGCTAGTCTCTGACTTACTATGTAGCTAGATAATCTTGAACTTCTGACCCACCTGCCTGCATCTCCCTAGTGCTGGGATTACAGGCGTGTGGCACCACGTCGAGTGTGTATGATGGGACCCCGTGCTTTGTGCACGCTAACCAGGCAAACACTTTACCAACTGAGCTACGATCCCAGCATGCCCCTCCAAACTCCTCATGAATTCATGAAGACGCTGGTACTTGGCATTAGGCCCTCGCTCATCCATCATCTTAGGTAAGAGGCTCAGCTCAAATGTAAACTCGGGGATCTAGAATGTTCTCTCCAGAAGAGGGCCCTGAGAGGAAAGGCACAAGGAGAAGACATCTGGAGGGCTCAGAGTGCATGCAGCACCTGAATGGTGTACTGTGACAATAATCAGTGCTGTCACACAGGTCCACACTGACCAGAGGGCACATTTTGATTTTGGGAATATTAAGATACATGGTGGGAAATGCCCTCTTTGGAATCAAAGGTCAAATTTCTAAAAAAAAAATATAAAAGTTTCCTTCTTGACCTTGGACCCTCCTAAGTGACAGAAACTGATAATGGGGCTCCGATGTGGGGACCTCCTTCCTAAATGCTACCTGACTCTTCCTCCAGGGGGCGCTGCACTAAGCGCCATCAGGGACATAGTCTCCATGTGTGTGTCTGCATAAACTGAAACAGCCTTGCAGAGTGAGGAGCCCAGTATTTTATTTCGGCCCCTGCCCACCTAAACCTGACCACTTTCCACAGCTCTGCCCTTTGGATTACGGAGGGAAAAAAAATAAAATAACTTTCATTTTTCTGGGCCACAGAATACAAGATGGATGTAGCTGTACAAGGAGCTTACACACTGAGGCAAGAAATGCGTGCAAACAGGGTAGGGGGTCTTCTCCCCCGTGGGTGAGTCAGTGCTCCACACTTACAAGGACCTCTGTGACTCAGACCCCAGAGTCCACTTGGGAGTGTTTCCGGCTTTATTAACAGTGTTCAAATTCCAGCTCTGTCTTCCCTCTAGAGAGAGAATATCTGTGTCCATGGTACTGATGATTCCTGTGAACCATTACTGTCGGTGTTCTTTTCCTAGCGTGGTTTCACAAAGAGGCCCTGGAGCAGTCTTGGAGGACAAAGAGTACAGGTGTCTGAGAACCACATAATACTGACTTTTCTTTTTCTTTTTTTTTTTGGTAACAGTCCATGAAATGTGCGCCCCCTCTGTCCTGAGAAATAGCGAGGCGTGAGGGGAGCTGGAGATGCTGTGGGTGCGACACTGTTCCGTGTGAGATCATGATCATGCAGCTGACGGTGACAGGACTGAGGACTGGGAGAGAGTCTCCAGGCGGAGGGCCAGGGGTCTCCAGGAAGTTCCTGGCTCAGGGGAACACCGGTATGTCCAGTTCTTGTTGGGGGAGTAGGAACCACCTCCTGGGGGCTCGCCATCATGGGCGGGTCTTAGCCCTCATCTTCCCTCAGCTCTGTGGGCAGGAATTTGTACTGCTGCTGGCGGATCTGGGCCAGCTTCTTCCTGGCTTCCTCCAGCTCTCGTTCCTTCTTCAGCATTTCCTCCTGGGCTGCAATGATCTGCAAGAGAAGAAGAGTGGAACGGATCTGAGACTTTGGCGGAGGCCTGTCTTCCGCAGCCCCTCAGACAAAGGACGCAGAACAACATTCTTTTTGAAAGAACAAAACATGTATTTATGTATGTTGAGGGTATGTGCGTGTGCCTTAGCACACATGTGGAGGTCAGAGGACAATACGTAGAAATCAGTTTCAACGTGTGGGTCCCAGAGATTGGACCCAGGTCTCCAGGCCGGTGCCATATGCCTTTACCATGCATGCATCTTTACTTGCTGAGCTGTAATACTGGCCCAGGAACATCGTTCTTAGCTCTGGAAACTACCATGGCTTGGTTTTGACACCAATGACCCAGCTGATTAGGAAATGAAAAGCTGACTTCTGGGTAGAGACTGAGCAACGAACATCTCTTGTATGCACAGCAGGCTTTGTGTCTGCACTTGACTTAGATTGTCCCACTGCTTTTGTGGCAAGCCTGTGAGAGTCCTGTATTTACAATGAAGGAGCTGAAGCTGAGGGTGGGCCATCAAAGTGGCTCGGGCGTGCAGGTAGAGCTAGGCTCCTCAACTGCTAAGTGGCCTTCATGTAAAGCTGGCCCTTAGTATCTGCGGGGGATGGAGTCCTGGACTCAAGAGTCCTAGTCGGCTAGACCCTCAAATCTATGGAGGATCAAGCCCTTGGTATAAAATGGCACAGTCTTTCCATGCTACCTATGAATCTCCTCCCATATTTATTACTTGTTTAGTGAGTATTTGCATATATATATGTATATGTACATGTATAGGTACACCTCTGTGTGTGTGTGTGTGTGTGTGTGTGTGTGTGTGTACTTATACGCAGAAGCCAGAGGTCAGCTTTGACTGTTGTTCCTCATGGAGCCATCCACCTTGTTTCTGGGAACAGTGTCTCTGACGGTTACCTGGGACTAGGCCGGCTGGCTAGCAGGCCCCAGGGATCTGCTCTCTCTCCTCTGCACCGGTACTATGCATATATGCACACTATACCTAATTTTTTTTTTAAACATGGAATTTGGGGATCAAACTCAGATCTTCATGCTAGCATGGCAAACACTTTATTTACCCTCTGGGCCATCTCTCCAGCTCCCTTTTGCATATTCTGAATACTCTCCAGATGGCTTACAGGACAGAATGTAATGTGAACAGCAGGCATGCGGCTGCTAAACAGAATGGTTTCAAGAATGACCGGAAAAACAGCCTTTCTAAAACATCCAGTAGAGTCGCAGTTTTTCCTGAATATTGTCAAGCCACTGTTGGCTGAATCCAAGGATGTGAAACTTGTAGAGAGATACAGAAAACAAATACACACATTTCATGCTTCTAAGGTCTAAATCCGAGGAATACTAGTTAACTGCTACAGTGGGACTAGGTAAGTTTGTGTCTAAGAGAGCCAAATACGTTCCTTTCAGTAGACCCTTCCAGAATGTCCACTCTGCCCACAAATGTATTAATCAAGGTGTGGGGGACTAGATGCAGTAGGATTTCCCAAATTCGATTGATCAGGGACTCTTTTATGTGAGACTTCTAAAGGAAGAAGTAAATACAAAACACTTTCTGGTAAAACAAAACCAAAAAACAAAAAACCAACCTGTTCTATAGCTAAAGCCTGGTAAGTTTGCAAGAGTCCAGGCGCAGGGAACACTGGGTGCTGATAAGAACACAGCCCCATGTAACATACATACATACATACACACACACACACACACACACACACACACACACACACACACATATATATCATCCAAAACCCACAGGCCTCGCTCCCTGGCATTTCCTCTTTACTTCCATCCAAAACCCACAGGCCTCCCTGGCATTTCCTCTTTACTTCCATTCATGAGAACACACTCCTGCCTAAGGCAACCCAAGTCTTCTTGTAACAGTTCCAGAGAGAGAAGGGTCCATTCTGCCTACAGAGGGATTGACAAGGTGGCTATCCCAAAGATATCACTGCTGTACCCTAGGCTACTCTCTGTTCCTTTCTTTATAATAGGACACCTGACTTTTAGCTAGGAACATGACTATGCAGGAAAGAACCTCATATTTCCCATCCTGCACGGTGACTACACGCTAACCAATGGTCCAGGGGAGGAAGCGAGGTTTGTAAATTCCAGCACTTGTCCCTTTCCCTCTTCCTGACAGAAGGGACACTGAGGTTGGTAATTAAGCCATCTTGGACCCAGTTGCTAGGGGCAGCATTTAGGGAGGAAGAATAAGGTGCAGTCCAGGTCTCAAACACGGCAGAAGCATCACCCCCGCCTTCCCTCATGGCTTATAGCCAGTTACATTCAGAAGAGATGGACTTGCATCCTGTTCAAGGCCCTGCTTTGTCGAGCATCCGCTGGAATACCTGTCTTGGCAGGTGCACACGACGGTGCGTCTGGCCGCTCACCTGAGCAATGCCTCCCACGAACTTGGTTTTCACGACAACATCGTCATCGTCAGCTTTGCCAAATGCTGCCTTCTGGGCCGCACGGACAAGATTGTCTGAGGCTCTCTTCACAGCATTCCCTGCCGCCTGGAGAGGGAACAAGACGCACATGACATCATTAGCAAGAGAGCGTGAGTCTGGCAAGAAGAACAAGATGTGAAGTTCATGAGACCAAGTTATAACACAGAAGTTATCTGGAGCCAGCGAGAGACGTCAGCTCCTCCAGCACTGGCACCTAAGTACACTTCTTCAGTGAGGAAGCGAGATATAGTTCCTGGCTCCCAAAAACATAGCAACTTTCACAAAAAACAGATGCTTTTTTTTTAAAAAAAATGTTTTTATGTGTGGTGGATATGGAGGCCAGAGAACAGCCTCAGACACGCCACCTACTTCCTTTGAGACAGGGTCTCTCAGTGGTCTGAAGCTCATCAACTCGGTTAAGCTGGCCGGGTGGTGAGCCCCAGGGTTGGTCTCACCTTTACCTTCCTGGCATCTGGATCGAGAACATTGGACACCACACTCAGCTTTCTTACGTGGGCTCTGGGGATCTAGCTCAGGCCTTCATTCTTTCAGAGTGAGCGCTTTACTGACTCTTGACTCTCTCTGGCTCGAGCACAAGCTTTTGAGTTGGAATTGAAGGTCATGCAATAAGCGGCACATGCCTGTGACAGAAGTAGACTCAGGCTGTCCTCGTCTGGAAAGCCACTGCCCCTTGTTCCTAACTAAATGTGTTTGAAATTATGGCTCAGGTTTCATGATTCTCTGCACGGGGTGGCCCTGGCTCATGTTCTCTCAGTCAGTGTTTGTGGGTGCTCTGTGCTGGCTTTTGACAGCCCTTGCCATGCCTGAGTCTCTCTGACAGGGACAGCTCTGGCCTGGGTACTAACAACTTGAGGGCAGGGCTGTGATTAAACTCTCGGTGCCTGCAGTAGCTGCTACGGAGGCTGCTCGGAGTTGGGATTCACTGACGGTTTCCTGAGGGAGTAGAGGGCTGTGAGACCAGGGAGCACCCACTCTTGTGTCCAGGTTTAAGAGCCTTGGAAGGCATGAGACTTGACGGATATAAAGTAAGGCACAGCCAGACGTATGCTTTAGAAACAAAGGTGAAGAGATTGCTGGAACGTATCTCATAGACTGTCGATGGAAATCTCCATCTTTTTATTACAGACTCTTGTCCATTCGAGTTTACTCGTGGGCGGAGGTCAGAAGTTGGCTGCCCAGCGAGCCCTAGGGAGTTTTCTATTTCTGCCTTCCTCACACTGGGATTATAGGCACACGCAACTGGGTCTGGCTTTTATGAGGGTACCGGGATCGAACTCAGATCCTTATGCTTGTGCACGCACACACTTTACCCACTGAGCCATCTACTTAGCCCTTGGTTTACTCTTAGCAGCAGGGCCTTGGGGAATTGCATTCTGCAAGCTGAGGTTTGGAATTATCTCTCAGTGGTGAGCAAAGCTTCCTGAGGTTTCCAATGTCCCTTGCCCATTTCCCTCAGAGTCAAGAGTTTGTATCCAAGGGACAGCCAGGACTTGGGACTTCTGATCGTCCAGCTTCCACCTCCCAAGTACTGCTCACAGGCTTACACCATCGACCTTGTTTTATGTGGCATTAAGAATTAAACAGAGCTCTTTCCGCCATCTTGGAGCCTGTGGAGGCCTGCTGGGAACAGGACTTCTAAAAGCAAGTATGTCTGGAAGGCTGTGGTGCAAGGCCACTTTTGCTGGCTACAAGCGAGGTCTCCGAAACCAAAGAGAGCACACGGCTCTTCTTAAAATTGAAGGTGTTTATGCCCGAGATGAAACCGAGTTCTACTTAGGCAAGAGATGTGCTTATGTGTACAAAGCAAAAAACAATACAGTGACTCCTGGAGGCAAACCAAACAAAACCAGAGTGATCTGGGGGAAGGTAACTCGGGCCCATGGAAACAGTGGCATGGTTCGTGCCAAATTCCGAAGCAACCTTCCTGCAAAGGCCATTGGACACAGAATCCGTGTGATGCTGCACCCATCCCGGATTTAAACTAATGCAGAGTAAATAAATAAA
Source organism: Grammomys surdaster (assembly GCF_004785775.1). Taxonomy (NCBI): domain Eukaryota; kingdom Metazoa; phylum Chordata; class Mammalia; order Rodentia; family Muridae; genus Grammomys; species Grammomys surdaster. The sequence continues at coordinate 1,127,998 of NW_021604856.1, forward strand.
GATAGATTTGTGCTCTTGTAAAAAAAAAAAAAAAAAAGAATTAAACAGAAAGCTGAATCTGTGCTGGGGAAGCAATCTGGCAGCCAGCCGGAGCCCTCGCCCTGGAACCCAGAGCTCTCTTAACCCAAGTGTTTTCCTCAGAGCGCCTCCTATATGTAGGAGTCCTACATCCAAGAAAAGTAAGGATTTTAAAAATCACAGGAGACTCCTGAGTCTCTACGAATCACCTGGACTTTCTGCCCTTTATGACTTTACTCATGATACATATATCAGATTCTTCTAAGCAATACAAATGATCTACATCATAGCAGTTATCAGAGTAAAATTCAAGAAAACTGGAAACAAACACAATGTCTGAAGCATGGGGAAACTGGCAGAGTCAGCTGATGTAAAACCATGCAATCACTGAAAACGACACTCATGAGGAATGGCACCTCCATCTCAAGGAGAAACTGCATGGTACGAAATGCGACAGGAAGGCAGATGCATCTCGCTATGACCACAACCAGACGCAAGCATCTCACGTAGGTGATGAGAGGAACAGAAAACCAACATCTGATGCGTGGGGCACTGAGGCAGTGCAGGGCTTTTCCCATTTCAAAAGGCTCCTTTATTGTGTTTCAAACAGTCCATATACGTGTGTGTATACATGTATATATATCTGTGTGTGTGTGTGTGTGCCCACACGCCATGTGAAAGACAGAACACAACGTGTGGGAGTTCTCTCCTCCCACCATGTAGATTCTACGGATCTAACTCAGGTCATCAGGCTTAGCAGCGAGCGCCTTTACCCACTGAGCCATCTTTACCCCTCCCAAAGAGTTTTCTAATTAAAACAATCAGAACAATGTGTATGTATGGGGGAAGGACTTGATTGTTAATTACATACTTTCTGGGTCCTGGGAAGGAAACCTTAGCAACTTTCTTAAATCCCCACTGTGCTCTCTCCCCCTGCTGGAGCAAATCCTAAGGCCCTTCTCTGAATCGGGTGCCATGATGAAGACGGATTACCTGAGATGCTTACAGCCAAGACACACAAAAACAGAGGCAGGGGAGCCATGTGACAGGAATCATTAAGAGTGACCAGGCCAGGGGCTCTGGCAGGAGAGAGGAGGGAGTCAGGAAGAGTTTCAGTCACAGAAGACCAACAGAAGTTTGCTGGACTGGTCTGGTGGGAGGCCAGACCATTCCAGGTGAGTGATGGCCCACGGGCACCGGCCCACAAGGCCCGGGTGCTGTGTGGATGTGGTGGGCAGTGGTCGTGAGATGCACGGATGCAGACGGCAGAGGATGAGGCTGGAGAGCGAGACAGAGCTGGCTGATGGAAAGCCTGGTGGGTCATGCCAAGGAAGTGAGACGATCCCCTTTGGTGACACTTACCCGCTCCAACAGGAGTATTTTCCCACCAGCATCAGTGACCATTACCTGTAGCCGCTTCATGGCCTCTGAGTCCTGGTCGGCCTTCACCTTGCAGGCCACCAGCAGCTGAGCAGTTGATGCTGCCACCTGCTTGGCGGATGAGATGAGCTTTTCCTCACTGGCATGTCCCTGAACAGAGGCATTGGCTGCCTCACAGAGACTGCTGGTCGCTGCTGCCACCATCCGGGCCTGAGGACAGTCAACAAAGAAATGACTCAAGGGCCAAACCTCCCTCGAGGGTATCCACAAAGCAAATGAAGAGGAAATGAAGGTGACTCACAGCAGAGATCAGCCCCTGGGACCACTGTCCGTCGTCAGCAGCGTTGGCAGGGATGGAGCCCACCTGGGAAACAGAGGAGGGAAGTTGGCAATGAGCAGGGTGACCTGCAGCCACCCCAGATCTTTCTGTACCCCGAAACTAGCCATACAGCGCTGTCTGGTCACCTTAACCAATAACACTGATCTTGGAATGGTCCAATCATTCCTTTCACAGGACCCCAGCTATAGATCCACTGGGTCAGTACCTGCTGGCTGGTATTGACCGGCTCCATATACCCCCATATGGCCTTTCTAGATAGGTTTGGCCTATCTCTGATGCTGATTTCCTCTGTTGATCTTTCCTTTGTTATAAACACCGAGGCTTCCTCCTTTTAGGGTCAAGGGCATTTAAATATCTCCTTCTCCCACCTTGAAAGCCCTGGGGTGGGATTCTGGGAGAAGATTTGTAAGATATCTCCCTCTCTGCAAATGAGGGTAGACTGTGTCTTAAGGAAATACATTTTCCCTGTAGAGGGGACAAAGGGGCTTGAAGGAAGAATCAGCTCTGTTTCTGCTTAGAGATCACAGCAAATGAGATTATTATTATTATTATATTATCATTGGTCCAGATCTAGAAGGTTATTGCTGCAGGAGCTGAGAGATGAGTACATCGATCTGAAACCAAGGAGGTAATTACAGATACCTCCTGAGTGTCAGGAGAACCCCAAGACTCTCATATAATCCTATACGATTATAGGATTACCCGAACTTCCTTTCTCAACTTTTATTTTTTTTTTTTTAAACATTGAACCATAGTTTTAAAGATTTATTTATTTATTTTATTTATGAGTACACTGTAGCTGTCTTCAGACACACCAGAAGAGGGCATCGAATCTCATTACGGATGGTTGTGAGCCACCATGTGGTTGCTGGGATTTGAACTCAGGACCTCTGGAAGAGCAGTCAGTGCTCTTAACCGCTGAGCCATCTCTCCAGCCCCCTTTCTCAACTTTTAAATGCCTGTACAAACCAAGTCCCACAGAGGACAGGAAACCTACCACATTCAGGGAAGACCCTCTGGTATACAGCCATCTGTTTAGCATACAGATCTTTTACTATGGTTGGGGGAAGCTAAAGGCTTCAGCCATCTATCTTTGTCTCTATCGGCTGTCCAGCCAACAAGAACTTAATGGAAAGGGATGGTAAGCTGAGCTCGAGGCACGGCCTACAGAGATTCAGTGACAAGCCCAGTGGTCAGCCCTCAGGCTTGGGTGGGAAGATGTGTATCTACTGATCTTGAGAGACATGCCACATGACGGTCTAGAACGAAGAGTTCTCTCAGACTTGACCCAACTCTTTTCATACAAACAGAAAAGGCCCCACAATACACACACACACACACACACACACACACACACGTGACTGAATCCGCCTCAGATCAACAACTCGACAGGTTTCTGAAGCGCCATTGTATTGTTGTATTTGGGATGCCCTCAGCAAGATCCAATCTGGATAGACTGGCTCCATGTATGGGAACAACAGGACATATGACATCTTTTAAACGTTGAAAAGCTTTTACACGGGTCGACTGGGGGAATCTCAGATTTAAGTCCAGATGGCTTTGTGAGCCACAGGCTCAGCAAGGCACTAACTGGCAAGCTGACCAGCATTTATTTACTCAATGGTCCTAAAACCAAGTGGAGGCATTTGGAAGTGGGATTCTAGAGCCCCTGAACTATGGCACTTACCAGGAAATGCTGACAGTTTAGACAGCCTAACGTACAGTGGGACTCTAAGTGTCTCTTTCAGGCCCTGCTCTTTGCCTGGAGTGGGATGTTTTCCTTAACGAGAAGCACATGAGAGGCCTAGAAGCCGAAGCTTTCACTGAGCAGATGGAATTTAAGCAGTTTTCAGTGGTGGCGAGACAACTTGTAAGCCAGCAACAGGATCCCAACATGCATTTCTTTTCTCAAGCCAAACATTTTTCCTCTCTCCCCCAGTGGCTCTCCCTCCACGGATGTTCTGTGGCTGAGCCCGCCACGGTGACCCACCTTGCCTTGGGCCACCAGCTCCCTCTGTGCTGCTGAGGCCGATTTGACCAGGGCACTGGTGGCAGCGGCGATGGATTTAGCAGCTTCTAAGATCTGTTCTTCAAAATCCAGGGTCTCGTCTGCTTGCTATAATGAAAAGAAAGCCCAGTCACATGCAACGCACAGCCACAAGGGACTCTCTGCCAAGCTACTTACTGCTTGTTCACCTGGCTCTTCCAGCACCTATTGCTTTTTGTTGACAAGCCACACCCAGGGCTGGGAGGCCTCTCCATCTGTGGCCTCCCCTCCCCCTCCCCTAAAAAGTAAAAGTTATTAGTGGTGACAGTCTACACTCGTTTTAAATCAGAAGAGTCTGAGACAGAGTACTTTTCCAAACCACAGTCTTTAAAATCCAACGTGAGCGAGGCACTCCGAAGGCCCCAGAAATATCAATAGTGTCATTCAAAGTAATCAACCATCAAAGTCAAAGAGGATGAGCAGTGACATATTTGGCCAGAATGTCAAAAACGGGCTTGAACTTAAGGGAAGATGGTTGTTAGTTCTAAAAAGCCTGATTCTGCTTGGGTGCAAACAGAAGGGACTCAGGACAGTTCTGCTGTTGAGTTTTATGTCGATCACACGGTACCTGGTAGTGGAAGAGAGAACAAGGTAGCTTCAAGGTGGTGTTTGTTCAGTTACCCCAGCGCCCAAGCATGGCTCTGCCTCAGGAAGAGCCCTGGGCACCCCTGTGCAGATGTCAAGCACCAGAGGCAGATGGTAACTCACCACCGCCTCCACATCCCCTGGTGCCAAGCCAGGAAGTTGGGAAGGTACTTTGGGGGAAAACAAGCAAGTATAAAGATGGTGGTCCCAGGATGGGTAGAACGGAGCACAGAGTGGCCGGACAGCGGAACCTCTGAGGTCTATTGGGTTTACTATTCTGTGTGTCTCTAGGTTAATTTGGTTTGATTTTCCATAGGCAGTTGGAAGATGTCAGACATTAATTAGAAGATAGAGGTTAGTATGTATACTAAACTCAGAGTCTAACTGGCTCCATAGATAATCTTGTGTACACAACTCAGAGGCATTACGTATGTTCACGTTAACAGTGGGCCAGTTCTGAAGACCTACTATCTGGCCAATCATTTTGCTGCATAGTCTGTGTTAATGCGCTCTGTCGCGCAAACAATTTACTGGAGTTATCTTTACGTATTTTCTAAGATGAGAAGACCTAGGTTTAGCGAGGTGACTGAGCCTAGGCAGCTACATACCGACCACGGGATACCCAGTGGTATAAGAGGAGTCAAAACAGCAAAGCTTCAAGGTCCGAAACGGTGGGCCTAAGGTCATGTGGCAGCGGGAAGAATCTGAGCCATAATCTAAACCCAAGTCTTTCTGAATTTAAAGTTATGCAGATCAGGTTACCCCCGAGGGCGCCACAGAAAGACGGCTTTGTACCACATAGTCACAACCAGCCTGCAAATGGGTTGTTTGACACTTGAGTCAGGACGGATATAGTTCTTCCTTAGATCCCTACCCCCACTTTTTCCTCTTCCCCCACTTGTGTGTGTGTATGTGTGTAAAGCAGTAGTCTTGGGTGTCACACCCAAGACTTGGGTGTCGGTAGGGGCCCCACCTCATTTTTTTGAGCCAGGCTCTCTCACGGACCCAGGGCTTATCTGTTTGGCTGAGTTTCACAGCAAGTACCAAGAATCTTCTTGTCTCTACTTCCCCAGTGCTAGGATTACAACTAGGTACCACTGTACCCAGCTTTTTTTTTTTTTTAATATGGGATCTGGGGATCAAACTCACGCTTTCACAGTTCCCTTGACCCCTACATCTCTATTCTTAATAACTGTATCTATCTTGAGCCTTGAAAAATATGAGTATTTTTTGCAACTCATGCTATCAAAATAAGAATGGAGTGCACTAGAAGTGGATGCTCTAAGCTCCCAGAGAGAACAGGAACGCATGTTTCTTATTTCTGACAACAGTCTTGCTCAAAGGGTATTCAGGATAGAAAGGGGCTCAGCTTAACGGGCTCATTCTGGGTTAGAAGAGTCTGGGACTTGTTTACTATAAAAATGACTTTTTATAGGACATAATATGTACTCATAATATGGCATAAAATGTACTCATATGAATAGGCCCCAAATGTGTGACATTAGGTTTATATAGAGATGAAGAAACACACATGAATATATATGTTGTATATATTCATTTGATGACCTGGAGATTAAGAGTTTTTCTGGAAATTCCTTCTGCAAGAGAAAGTGAAGCACACAACAGATTAGGCCGTCAGGAGACTCACCAAGGGGGCCATTTCCTCATTTCTCAGAGGAGGCAACAGAAGCCTGTGGTAGCCCCCGACGCCTCCCAGTCTCTTGCTTCAAGTGGCCTTAGAGCCCAAGTCTACGCTACAGCAGAATGCCCATCATCAGATTCTGATTGGAGCCTCAGGAAAAGGGAGTTTCCTTATAATTCACTGCCAAGCCTTTGCCTACAGGGATCTTTGTCACTACTGATCAGATCTTTTCCATTTTCTGCAGGTTTTGATTTTAATCTTTCTATTTTCTAAAAATATACACTTAAACATCTAACTTGGAAGTATTTTTGGCACCCATAGATTTTTCCTACGATGGCAAGCATTTTGATGCTTTATTTTCCTTACTTTTCTTTCTATCCCATCCCTGGACTTGAAATGAGACACAGCGCATAGTCTTATCTTCAGGAGCTCCCACTTGGACACAAAGTGCTCCCCCAAACCTCAAAGGCAGCTGCTCATATGTCCTGGCCTGGATTGCTATCTCCCTCTGAGCCAAGGTTATCGCTGGGATGAAACACCGGCTGTAACCCCATGGACCAGCCATCCTCTAATTGCATGGACAATGGGATCTCCTGCAGTGGGTAGACTTGCTGAAAGCACAGCCCTGGCCTGTGGTTTGTCTACCAGTTGGCAGAATGGAGACTTGAAGTAGGGACAGTAGGACAGCAAAAAGGGGCCATGTGGTAAAGAGAGAAGAGAGGTTTATTCTCTGAAGGACTATCCTATATAAAAAGAGTCACAACCTATATGCAAGGTGTCCCCTCAGAGCTAGGGGTGGAGGCAGCAGTGTAGAACAGTAGCCAAGGACCGCCAGTACAGAATCTGCAGAGCAGGCACCAAGACTCCTCAGGTCTGTTCCCCTCACACAAAGCTCTTGTTCCTATCTTCTCTCCAGAAGGCTGAGTTGTCACTTTCCTCATTAATGGAGACCTTTTGCTGACCTGAGCCAGGACAGTCAAACCTGTCTCTAGATTCAGAAACTGGAGGTCTCTGACATGCTTAATCCTGAGTTACTTTCCCTAACAGCTGGGGCTTAAACATGCCCTTAAAGAGCATGACTGGGGCTGGTGACATCAGTAACAGCTTGCCACTAAGCCTGGTGACTTGAGTTTGATCCCTGAAACCCAAATAATGGAAGAGCTAACTTCTTAAAGTTGGGGTACATCCCTAACCCCCAGAACTGACTAAATAAATTTAATCTAGAAAAAAGAAACATGAATAGGCTCATGCATATGGCTTTGAGAAGCCACGGGCTCACCAAATAGTCCTTGTGCAGACTCACGCATAGACCTGGATAAAGACGCACACTGTGCCTCGGGAGGTCTGGGTGAGGTTCAGGAATTTTTGTTTCTAAGAGAGGTGGTTAGGGACCACTGTAGAAAACATAGGCCAGTTAACGTCATCCCACCCTTCTGTGATTTTCTCGATGCTTTATTCAGCTCGTGTTTCTTTCGTACAAAACCAGGCAGAAGAGCAAACGTGATGAATGTCAGTTAAATGACACGGTATCATATTTTAAAAGAAGGCTGGCAAAGTCTAGAGTTCAGCCAGGAGAGAATTGAAGCGAGGGCTAGGGGTATGGCTCAGTCAGCAGAGGGCTTGCCTAGCACGTACAAGGTCCTGGATCTGATGCTCAGCACTGCATACACAGGGTGTGGCGGTATTGTATACACTTATAATCCTGGCATGCAGGAGGATCAGAAGTTCAAGGCCATCCTCAGCTCTATGGAGAATTAGAGGCCAGTCTGGGTTACACGAGACCTGTTTCTGGCATTTAACCATATGGTCACTGACATCTGTAAACATTTTATCAAAAGCACTTACTTAAATTGGTTCTGTAAGGATGGTTAGCAGATATATAAAGTGCCATCTAATGAAGACGGTCACTCATTGTCCCATTCTCGGGTGCCATGCCCCTTTTACTCATCTCCCCTAGAGGAAAGGCCACTGGCTGGGTCACGGCCAGCTCCTAGCCCTGTTTGTTTGTTTTTGTTTTTTTTTTTTTTTTGGGGGGGGAGTCTGCTTGTCTGCAGCTGAAGGTGGGGTTGTTCTCACCTGGGTTGTGTGACAGCTTCAAGAGATCTGGATAACCTTTAGTGGCATTTTCCTGTTGTTGGCTATCTGCAGGGACCAGCATCTAAAGGCAGGGAACTGCCAGGCAACGTGGAACTTGGAGTTGGGTTTCTTGCCAGACCACTTCCCATGTTCAGGAGTAAACCTGAGACCCCTGAGTCTGCTCCGACACATCTCGGATTCCAGAAGCTTGTGTCCCATTGGGCAAGGAGAGGGGGAAATCATATAGAAAGAGTACCTTTTTGTTCATTTTTTATCTTATGTATCTGTCTTTTGGGAATCTTAACTTATTTTTGCAATGTCTCATTCCATTGGGCAGGATGCTGGAAGTAATTTTTCTATGTAAAACATGACCAGCTCAGGGTAGACACTAAAGAATGAGTAACGACTACGTTCCCTGCCATCTCTCCTCACACCTGACCCTTGTATTGGGGGTTGAACCCAAAGTCTTGTACATGTGGGGCAAACTCTACCACTGAGCTATATTTCCAGGTTCCTCATATTTTAAAAATTGCTTTTTTTTTTTTTTTTTTGCCGGGCGGTGGTGGCGCACGCCTTTAATCCCAGCACTTGGGAGGCAGAGGTAGGAGGATTTCTGAGTTCGAGGCCAGCCTGGTCTACAGAGTGAGTTCCAGGACAGCCAGGGCTACACAGAGAAACCCTGTCTCGAAAAACAAAAAAAAACCCAAAAAAACCAAAAAAAAAATTGCTTTTTTAGGTTCTTTACATAAAGCAAGTCTATTTGGATCCCGTGTTACACGCAAAGAACAAAGCAAACTTTAAGGGGCACGTGAGACAGGTGCGTCTGGCTTGTCCCTCAGCACTGGCCCAGATCGTGCATAACTCAGACACTGCCATTGTTCCGTACCGCCTAGCACATCACTTCCAGGGCTGCACCAACCACCCTTCCCTGGGTAGCAGTTCATCAATTTTCTTTGGTCTCCAGCTTGGACATGTCTTCATGTCATATTAAAGTTTCTTCTCACCCACTTTGTGAACTATGCCTCTGAGACCCTTTACCCAGGTATACCCCCGACCTCTGCCTCAGTCTTAGAAAGTGCCTGTAAGAGACTTATCTCTCACCCTACCTCCCACTTTTTTCTTGAGACAGAATCTAATGTATCTCAGGCTGGCCTCTAATTATGCATGTAGAAAATGGCCTCGAACTTCCATCATCTTGTTTCCTGGATTAGAGGCATGTGCTACCATGCCAGGTTTAAGGGTGCAGGAGACTGAACCCAGGACCTCATGTATGTTAGGCAAGTACTCTATCAAGTGAGGTATATCTCTAGTCCATGCAGACCAGACTTTTAAAAATTATTATTTATTATTATTACTATGTCTGTGTACATGTGTGTGGATACACACACATCATGGTACATATGTGGAAGTTAGATGCCAGCTTTCTCTCCTTCCACTGTGGGATCTGGGGATTGACTTCAACTTGTTAGGCTTGCATGGCAAACACTTTTACCCACTGAGCCACCTCACCAGCCCAGACAAGACTGTTTGAGAGCTAAAAGGTACCATGACCCTTCTCTACACAAGCAGCTGCATGTGCCAAAGAGCTACCCAAGCTGTTTATCACCCTTCCATCAGTTTGTATCTTGCCTTCTTCTGTATTAGAGTCTTACAGAATGGGTACTACTCAAACAAGGTCAAATTAAGTCAGGAATCCAGTGAAAAAAATTTTTAAGTGTAAATGTGTTATATATAATTTAAATGTCCTCAAGGGAAAAAAAAGCCAATACCTAGGACTCCCACAACATGCAGGAGGTTTTTTTCTGACAGTTGGATGCCTGAGTGGAATAGGTAGCCATGTTTTTCCTTTCTTGTGCTGACCCTGGCTGCTGCTGGCTTGCTTCAGGTTTTGACTTGAGAGATGCTTAGGGTAGAAGATCTTGACTAAAGCATACCACGGCTGTATCAACTTGTTCTCGGAAGGACCTGTGGTTGGCTGGCTTGAAGCTCTCCTTCATCCTTAATAAATCTAACAAAAGGCAAATCTCCCAGAATAATCAGTCCCCTTCACAGAGGTCTGGTCTCAGGGGTATCTCAGGGTGACATAGAGAAACCAGTTCATGTTAGTGGCTGGATAGGCACTGCTTCCACATCCATTCAGACAATAAAGGTGTGGGTTCATGTAGCATCCATTGGTAAAGAGCCAAGCCTGCATAGTTAGTATCTTGGGAATAGTTTTTCCCACAGAATACATTGCTTTTATTACTTTTTTTTTCACAACTTATTTTTAAAATGAAAAGTAATACCACTGAGTTGATCTTATAATTAGTCTCTGAGTGATGGAAAAAAAATTCTTTAGAATTCTGTCATGCTCTCAAAAAGGGGAAGGAGGCGGCACTTGGACCTTCATATAGGAAGTACAGACAACAGAAGCCTTTCCAGTATTCAATGAGGATACATTTTGGTTCATCTTAGGAATCTCTAGCATGAGCCTTCTATGCATCTGAGGACCTAACAAGGTCCTGGTAGTGAACCACTTGGCAACACACACTCTACACTTGTCTCCTGGTCTGGGACCAAGGACTGGCCTGTGAGCTCCAAGCCTGTAGCTTACCAGGCAGAAAACATCATGTTTGCTTCCCCACTTCACAGTACACCTGGCTGCCTTCCCCCACTCAGCATATTAATCAGCAACATAGGAATGTCAGACAACACCAAAGTTCCCTCCCCACCCCACCCCCAAACCTCATCACTTCCAGCAAGCATCTTCATCTGAAAGACCTTTTAGAGCTATGCTCTAAAAAAATTGTAATTGCTTCCTACCTCTTTCGTATGGTCATCTGCCATTTCAGTTTAACAAATGTGAGTGGACCCAAGACCAAGACCCCTGAGCTGTGCAAACATACTAACAACGTTTGCTCTTAAAACTACTGAGCCCAGTGCCCACAGACATACCTAGCACACTTGCCACTGGGAAAGGACTCACTGCTGAATGTCCTCCTCCTGTACTTCTGTCTGCCACCCATCACCACTTGTTCACCTATGGTGGCTTCTACATATTTCCAAGGTCCCTTTCTGACAACCCCAGTTAAACTACTCTCCTGCCCCTGTAGGGTAAGAGGTCTTGCTCGTCCATGGTTAGGAGTGCCATTAATAGTTCTTTCCTCCTAAGGCAAAACCAACAATGGCTGGGAGCAGAGCCATGTTATTTCCAGAAAAAGTACTTATAAAGTCTCTGGGCTAGAGGGCTCAGAATGAACTCACGCATATAGTTCACAGACTCATTTATGGGAAGAAGTCAAAGCAGCCGGAGAAGACTGATGTATACCCAAAAGAATGCTTTCTGGGTCATAGCCCAACTTCTTGCGGCAGCCAATTAGAGTATGTATTTACTTTCTGACTGCTGGGTTCTTCTAAATATTATCAACCTCTGCGCAGAAGTTCACCTACAACAGAAAACTCGACCGGCAGAGCACAGTCCGGAACACATTCTCTTCATCAGACATATTTGGTCCAAATTAAGGTTTGCATAAAGCCCAGTGACTCACCATCCATAAAGTAGACACAGTCACCACGATTTAGATTTGTTACTAGAAGTGGAAAGTTATAGATATTAAGTGTCTTGAATTTTTTTTTTTTTGCAGTGAAAACTTGATTATCAAATTTAATCTGTGAGGGCTGGAGAGATGGCTCAGAGGTTGAGAGCACTGACTGCTCTTCCAGAGGGTCCTGAGTTCAATTCCCAGCAACCACACGGTGGCCCACAACCATCTCTAATAGGATCTGGCACCCTCTTCTGGTGTACAGGCATATATGCAGGCAGAACACTGTACACAATAAACAAATAAATCTTAAAAAAAAAAATGAATCTGTGAGAATATGTTGAGAGTTGTCAGGAAGAAATATCTAGATCAATGTGTTTGCCAGTTACAATCCTAACCTGTGTCCTATATCAAAGACACGGGTTAGAATCTTCCATTTTTCCCACTGAACACTTTACTTAAGGATTCCTGACTATAAACAACTAAGCTATAGAAAATATCTTAAGCCCTCGGGAACTGTAATTCCTTTTGATAACTCAGAATGTAGATGTCGTAGTATTGGTACAATCTGCTGTGGTTTGAAACAAACCATCCTCCATCCACAATAAGTTTGTGTGTTTGAACAATTGGTCTTCAGCTGACAGTGTCTTTGGCTATGGACCTTTAGGAGGTGAAGCCTTGCTGGAGGCAATACCGGCCAAATACACCTTTCTACCTTACATTGCTTTTGGTTGGGGCATTCTGTCACAGCAACAGAAACGTAACTAAGACACAGGTCTTAAAGGCTACACGAAGAAATGCAGTAAAATATAACCACCTATGCACTCTGTCATCTACACCTATCTGTGATTTTTAATATACTCTTTCCTGTTGCCTTCTACACTCTGTTAGGACCCCCGGAGACAGGGCAAGACACTGTAGGAATATGCTTGATATATAGTTGGATTAAATAACAACCTAATATATCAAACATATCACACAGAGGCCTGCAGAAAAGGCATCCAGATTTGACTGAGCTTGAGAATAGTTACAGCATTGAAGGCTGCGGCTGCAGGAGTCAGTCACCTCTGAGTATCTCCCAGCCTGCCTTGGAGCACAGGCGTGTCTGTAGGTGTCGAAAGGGTGCCATTAGCAACAATACTGGCACACGCTCTGAGCCTGGGGCCCTTTCCCCAAATGAAAGGGGAGTCTGTGCATCTGTCTATTACTCATGTCTGAGAGATTACAGGTAAAGGGTCAGGGCCCAAGGGTGGAACTATACCAGAACCATCTTCAGATGCCACGACTAGCCTCCTTTTAAAACAGGCAACCTGAGAACTAGGTAGTCAAAGCAGCTGGAAGCCATCACCCTCCCTCCCCAAACTAGTCCAGCACAGCCTCTGCCAGATGGAGAGTGTCCTCATCCGTGTGTGGGTGGGGGTGGGGTGGCCACAGTTACAATGCAGGAATGCAGAAGCAGCTGCCATTTGTGGCCCCCTGAGGGCTTTTGTCTTTAAATTTATAGGAGAGGATGGAGAAAAGTAACCTCAAAATATTGGTTGTTTTTGTTGTTTCAGTCTTTTTTTTTTTTTAAAAAGCTGAGGAAAAGTTCTTTTGTAACGGTGAGGAGGATCTTATACACCGTGGAAGAAGTTTCCCACAGTGGATGGCCCTCCTTGCAAACCAAAAATTGGATGCTTTAGGATGATAAGATTCTTTGAGACACTTTCATGGGTAATGCCTAATCGAGTAAGCATAAGGGGTCCTCACAGGCCTCCTCAGGCAACCATCCTTCCTTTTCACTGTGTGTGGTTTTCAAACATTGTTTTCCAGAACTGTAAAACACAGAACCTGCCATTCCCCATCCCATTTCAAGTCTTAGCCACTCTCTGCCGACCTCCTTTCCTTCCAAGCTTTGTTACACGTAGCTGTAACCACGGACGCCCACGAGTTATCATGTCTCCCCCGTTAACTCACCCCATGGGCATCTTCATGCTGTGCAATCCAGCAACCACTGCTCTTCATCACTGAAACAGTCTAATCATTTCCCTTCAGGAAGACCCAACCTCTTACTGTTACCAACAAGGCTTCTAGGAATATCCCTCTCACACAGATTTGGAATTTTTTTCCTCAGGAAAGGAACTGCAATGGTCCTGAAGGACTAGAACCATTTTCTCTGCCAACGGGGATGGTGAAGGAGTGCAACGTTCAGAAACTACACCCCAGCAATATGCTCCCTCCTCACTCAGTCACGTGGTCTAACTGTGGTGAGGACCAGATAAAATAGTTAGGAGACAGGTCAGGACCGTGCCTTGTATTTACTGTAGCCCCATTGTCCACTCCTGGCCCCCGGGGGCTCTTGGATCAGCTGATACTGTCAAGAGTTTAAGATCTGAGAGTCGGTCAGGGACAGCTGCATTTTCAGGGTTAGGTTTTTGTCTCTGCTTTGCAAATCAAGTTAATGGAACTTGAGAAGTGGACTTTAAAGCCGAGTCTTAAAAGGGTAGTCTTCCTACCCCACTAGAGGTCTATGAAAGACCTTATCTTTCACACATGTTCCAAAGAAGAAAGATGAAGGTATGAGAAAGCATATGTCTGGTCACAGTGACGGTGACAGAGGTGATGGTGTTACCATTTACTAGTGAGGCACTGGGTTCTTACGTCATTGACTTATGGTTTAACAACAATCCTGCAGGATGAAGGAGATCCCAGGAAGTCTGTTTTCCAAATAAAGAATGTTGAGGCAAATGAACAACCAGACAGAGAAAAACAGACAAGAGCTCAGGAAGACCCTAGAGAAGGATGGGGTGGGGGTGGGGGTGGGTGCTGGGAAGCAGTGGAGTGTGGGTGTGGCGTGAGCAGCAGACCCATTTACAGAATGCAGGTGCCATCTGACCAATATACAGAGCCGTCCCCTGTGGAAGGGCCTCTTGGGAGAGAGCAGACCAGCAGAATCACACAAATTAAGCTGCAGACCTCCCAACCTGAGTTTTAAGACTCGGCTTTAAAGTCCACTTCTCAAGTTCCATTAACTTGATTTGCAAAGCAGAGACAAAAACCTAACCCCGAAAATGCAGCTGTCCCTGACTGACTCTCAGATCTTAAATTCTTGACAGTATCAGCTGATCCAAGAGCCCCCAGGGGCCAGGAGTGAAACCTCAGCAAACAAAAGTCAGAGGTCAAAAATCTCAAATTACGCCTTGATGAGGAAAATTTGAAAACTGTCTAGGCCAGTGCTTAGGAGGTAGGTCTGAAGCCCTGAAGGCTTTAAGAAATCTCCAGCCTTAACGGATTCATTGGCCTCCTGTCGACTGCTTGCATCTCCTCCTGAACACTGCTTTGACACAGGTGTAACCCAAAAACAAAAACAAAAAAGCAAAACTAGGGTCAGCTTTTTTTGTTGGTGGGGGATGCAAATAGCCAGCTTTCATTTCCTTATGTATTTGGGTCTCTGGGAAGTGAACTATAGATACCCAGAAAGACTGCATAGATATGAAAATGAAGACCCCTCCCCCTGTCACCTTCCTTAAGATGGCTGAAGGTTGGGATGGGAACTGCACTGCTTACTAAAGCCCGACCCCGGAGACTGGCCAGCTCCCGCTGCCCCATAGAAAACAATCTCTTCCCTTGGCCACTTCTCTTACGAAAAATACTCTAGCCAGCCACGGCCTCCCGGACGCGCTGAAACAGCCTAGAGCTGGGTTTGTCTCTGAGATGTGTGTTATCCTCTATTTTTGTGTATGCACGCACATGTGGAAGCCAGAGGTCCTTGCCGAGTACTTCCCTCAATTGCTTCTCTACTGTGGTCCAATATATAGACACTACTTAGATTTATTTTTAACTATGTCTCTCTCTCTCTCTCTCTCTCTCTCTCTCTCTGTGTGTGTGTGTGTGTGTGTGTGTAGAGTATCCATGGACTCAGAGAAGAAGTGGGATTCCTTGAAGACGGCATTACAGATGGTTGTGAACCAGCTCTTGCGGGTGCTAGGAATTGAACTTGGGACCTCTGGAATGGCAAAAGCAAGTGTCTTAACTGAGCCATCTTTCTACCTACTCCAAGCACCATATTGGTTTATTTTGTGATTTCCTCATTGCTGGGATTACAGGTGCACACCACCACATGTGCTTTTTATGTGGGTGCTGGGAAATCCACACTGGGGTCTTCATGTTTTCCCCGGTTAGCACTTTACTGACTGAGCCATGCTGTGGTTTCTAAGAAAACAAGATACTCAGTATTGTTGTTTCTGTAACAAAGGTGCAATAGAAACCGGTGAACTGAAGGCTGTCAGTCTCCTAGCTACTAACAGGAACTTTTGACAGAAACATGCACAACCTGCTTTACATGGTGAAATTACATGTGGATGTTCTGTCTCTCCTCAGAATAACCAGATGTACTTTTCTTGGCAGTTAACTTGACCCCCTTGCTTTCTCTTTCCCCCCACACTCAGTAAAATGGTGCTGGGCAGGCAGAATGGGTGCTGCTTCCTCTCTGTACCATGCTTAGCTCCACGGCACAGTCACCCACCGGAAGACAGACGCAGGGAGACAAGCAGCCACCGGTGGAACCTCACCTTTGGCTTCGCTCTTGGCTTCAGCTGCTCTAACTTCTTGGCAGCGGCTTCAATGGAAGCTGCAGCTCCCAGTAACTCGGTTTCTGCAATGACGGTGGGGTCTTCTGGGTCCACCCACTCTGTTCCTAAAATCAGTCCCAAGAGAGTCATTCATGGTAGGTGCAGACGTGAGGGTACTGGCGTAATCACAACACAATCTAAACAGTCACTGTGGATGGCCCTAGGAGCCTATTCTATCGCCCTATCTGGTTCTCCACCACCTGGATAGAGGGATGGGGTACTAACTATTTTTCTAAACCAGCTACATGTGTACAGCCCTACCCATAACCAGCAACAGGAGCTTCCAAATTCCATGGGTCGAGGCTTGAGTCTCACTCTGTCTTTTGATTTACACTTATGAGTACGTGGGTATCCCTAGGAAACTCTAGGCCACAGAGCTTTGACATTTTCTTCAGGGAATATGTGGCAGAGAGAGAAAGAGGAGCGGGGAGATTGAGATTCCCTTGGTGAATAAACTGCATCTGTGTAAGCAAGTAAGGATGTGCAAGTGGTATACCCAGTGCCATTCCCTATGCATAAGAATATTGTTATTACCATCACCAATTACTTCATAAAGTACTCGCTTTATGTCTATGGGTGTTCTGCTTGCACGTATGTTTGTGTACAATATGCATGACTGATGCCTGTAGAGGCTAGAAGACTACACTGGATCTCACGGAACTAGAGTTACAGATGGTGCAGTGAGCTGTCACATGGGTGCTGAGACTCAAACCCGGGTTATCTGCAAGAGCAGCAAGTGCTCTTACCTCTGAGACGTCACTCCAGCCCCTAATTACCTTTTGGGGGTATGACTAGAGATTGAAACTAGGGCCTACCATGTGCTAGGCAAGCATTTTCCTACCTACATTCCTAGTTCCCCTCTCCTCCCTTTGTTTTTGAGTTAGGTACCCAATGTGGCCTTCCAATTTGCTCTGTAGCCCACTCAGGCCGCAGGCTTGCAATAGTCTTGCCGGAGGCTGTGAGCATCTGGGAGGACAGGCCTGTGGTCTTGAGGGCTGGCTCAGGAGCTTATTGTCCAAAAGACAATAATTAACAGTAGCTTGGTGAATGCTAACACAGCTACAGGTGAGACTCCTGAGAGAAGTGGAGAGTTTTGATGGATTATTCCACTCAGGTAGAGGCACTCAATACAAAAACCAGGGAAAAATCATGGTACTTTAAACCTTTAAAAAAAAAATCTGTGCCTTCTATTCCTACTATATTCCTGCACGCTCCTGGCTGGCTCCTGAGCTAGCACAGTGTTACAGGAGGACATGAGGCCCTGACCTACCTTTCATGGTTTCCGCTGCCTGGATGAGCTCGGTCACAGCGCCAGCAACTCTCTTGGAGAAAGCCGCCAGCTGATGCTTCAGTTCTGGGGTCGGCTTCTGAAGGATCTGTGGGTGGAAATGTGTCAGGTGCATGAGGAGGGAGTGCTGTTTGAGGGATACCCTCCTATTCGGGGGAAGGGACATCTATGTGGGGGACTTCAAGCTCGAGAGACAACAGACTCACCAGAGTTGGGAATCAGGGGTCCCTTTGACACAGTTAGCAATGGTCAGAAGGCTGAGGCCTACCTGGCCTTTAGTTCTTTTGTTTTTAGGTAAATTAAATACACAAATGTGAAAATTGCGTGAAAGAACACTGTGTGTGAAGTCTCAGGCTATAAGGATCACCTTGGACTTGGGACAAAGCAAACATGGAACCAGAGAAAACTGGGATGGAGGCAGGGCTGCAGGCAAGATCCCCACATGAGTAACAGCTAACCATCTAGAAAAGTCATTCCAGAGCTGACAAGCCGGTTCTAAGATTCTGGCCACAATCTGTCCTGCAAGACATTGTCTCCATATGCTCTCCTGTGATCTAGTTCAAAGTTAAAAAACAGAACAAACAAAACCCTTATTTTATTAATTTACTTTTTTGAGACAGGGCATCTCTATGTAGCCTATGAAGATATTGCAGGCTTTGAATGCATAAAGATCCACCTGTCTCTGTCTCCCAAGTGCTTGGATTATGGGGGTATCCCACCATACCTGGCCTCAATGATTGTGTACATGCGCTCGAGTATACACACACGCAGGGATTGAACCCAGGTTGTCAGGCTTGGTGACAAGCACCTTTATCTGCTGTGCCCTCTCACCAACCCCAACAGTGTCAAGATTTTTTTTTTTTAAAAAAGTGGGTATTTTAAAAAGGTACCAGAACTGCCAGCCAGCAATGCAATGTGAAATCAGATGGTCATTCCTTCAAAACTGGAACTAAGAAATCAGGCATGGACTCCTTAGCATCTTCCCTTAAGGGCTTAGATGTAGAGGAAGAGTATTATCCCAGCCCTTCCTCATCTTGAAATTCTCTTCTAACACAGTTTTCTGGTTTTCTTGCCCATGTTCCACCATGGGGAACCTCCAGACACTTTAAGATGGTTAGGAGATCTGTGGACATCATGGAGCCTCAGAGTTGAGGCACAAGCATGGACTTTGGGGTGCACAGGCCTGTGTGTTGACAGCTGGCCTCACCGGTTTGCTGGTGTGACTAGCACAACTATCAGAACCTTGTTTTTCCCCCGTGAAGCTGGGATAACACTTGGGATGAAGTCTCTGAGGACTGACACACAGACAGAATGGAAAATACACAAGAATCATTTCACCCAAGGCCCAGAATGCAACAGGCATTCATTTAAGGTCAATTCTGTTCTTGGTGTCCTACACCCTTTAGAAAAATATGGTCAGGTAACATGATTTTTCTCAGAAGTATAGAAAAGATGGTTGCTGGGCCTTAGGCCTAACTTCTTTGACTACGTTCCTAAAGGGAATGCAGTTAAGACTGGGTTGGAGGAGGTAGTGAGTTACAACATGACCAGGCCCAAACATGCCAGTGTAGAGACACTACAGATTTAAATCGACGAGCCAGCCTTTTTGAGTATTATTTCGTATACATCTCTTTCCATCTTCCTTTCTCTCTCTAATAACTAAACTTTTTTCTTTTATTTTTAAGTTATGTGTATGTCAGTGTGTGTGTGTGTGTGTGTGTGTGTGTGTGTGTGTGTGTGTGTGTGTAATGTGCACGTACCAACAGAGACCAGAAGATGGTGCCAGATGTCCTGAAACTGGAGTTACAGGCAGCTGTGAGCCGCCCAGTGTGGATGCTGGGAACTGAATTCAGGTTCTCTGCAAGAGCAG
>NW_021604856.1:1152374-1182353 GCF_004785775.1 Grammomys surdaster
GGGAAGGGGAAGGGGAAGGGGAAGGGGAAGGGGAAGGGGAAGAGATCCAGGGGAAACTAGAAAAAGGATTGAATATGGCTAAAACTCATTAGACAGCATTGTCAAAGAATTCTGAATTTCTATGAAGAAGATATTTCAACATAAACAGTGGACTCACAGTGGCTGTGATAGCATGTACAGGACCTGTGAAAGATCAAGACAGCCAAACTCTCATCATGGTGGGGAGGGGGTCATACGAGATCCCAGCCCATGCTGAGGAGCTGTGGCAACTGGTGGCTGCCGTAAGATAGTCAGTTTCCAGGGAGGATGCCGGCGCTCCAGTAGATGGCCCTATACCCTTGCACACACTGGCAGCACTTTTTCCATTTAAAAAAAAAAAAAGGCAAATACAATTGGAGACAAATGCTAGTGGAAGAAGTAAGGGAGGAACTGGATGGGAGGAAATGGGGGGTGGACTTGACCAAAAGACATGAAATTCTCAAACACTAAAAAAAAAAAGATCATGTAAATTAAATTCACAAAGAGAAGCCATGGTGACAGATGCCAGCACTTGGGAGGCTGATGCAGGAAGATAGCAAGTGCCAGCCTGGGCTATGTAACAAGACTCAAATAAGATAAATTTATATGTCAATATACACAGAACTGAAAACACTGCAATTCTATTTAGAAAATGTAGGTCTGCTGCCCTATCATGCTAAAGAATCTTTTTCTAAAAATTTATTTATTTAATGTATGTGAATACACTGTAGCTGTCAGACACTCCAGAAAAGGACACTGGATCCCATTAAAGATGGTTGTGAGCCACCATGTGGTTGCTGAGATTTGAACTCAGGAGCTCTGGAAGAGTAGCCAGTGCTCTTAACCACTGAGCCATCTTTCCAGCCCAAGAATCTTTTTAATAAAAAAAAGTATTAGTTCTTTGAGAATTTTGTACAATGAGTTCTGGGCCAAGTGTAGAAAATTCAAACAAATCTGTAATAATGAAAAGCAGGTCATCAGCTGCCTGGAAAATCTGCAGGTGAGAAGTATATTCATTATTTCTATTACGGCAGCGTTTTCAGAGACCCAGAAATACTACTCTTCACTCAATTACTTGAGCCTCATTAACGCTGAGGGGAGTTACAGCTGTGGGAACGTGAGGCCCTTGAATCATCAAACTGCAATGACTGAAGATGTCTGTGGCTGGGAGAAGAGCCTTTGAGGTAGTCACAGAGTGCCACTTCTGGGAACAGATGGCCCTTTAAGGCAGAGAGCAGCACCGAGGTAAAAGTGTCTTAGCTCTAGACAGCCAGGAGGAGAGCTGTTCTATTTTTAATTCTGTGATTAAGTCAATATGATTTCTGATAGCAGAACACCGACTCAGATTAAAGGTCTGCCGGGGATGTGAACGTTAACCCTGTCCCAGATCTCCGGCATGATAACAGCTGGGGACTGGGAAGCTGGCGGCTGGGAAGCTGGGGGCTGCATCATGCCTTGTGGAGCAAGTGCAGGGTGACAATGCTTTCCCATGGGGACCGAGGAGCTTCCGAGAGCAGCCATGCTCAAACGAGAGATCCTGTGTATGTCGAAAGTTAAATAGATTCTTATAAAAAAAAGGCAGAAGTGGGGTTTTCTGGGCAGGTGTACTCAATTTGGTATCTCCTGAACAATTTGAGAGATGTGCTGGGATCCTTTGTGTGTGTGTGTGCATGTGCACATATACCTTTAAGTTACACACAAAAAAATTCTTATTTACATGTATGTGTGTTTGGTCTCTGTGAATATATACGGTGTGCATGTGAGTGCCTGGCAGAGGCCAGGGGAGGCCATCAGATCCCCTGAGTCACAGGCAGCTGTGGGCCCGACCATGGGTTCTGGGGATCAAACTCCTGCCCACTGCAGGAGCAGCAAGTGTCTTAGTCGCTGAGTCACCTCTAGCCTTATATACAAAAGTTCTTGTTGCAAAGCTGGGATACTTCTGCTCATGTTAGAACCCCAGCTTTACTCCATTGAGCTGGTTCTTCTGTTAATGGTCTCACTCTGGCCCCAGCCGGCTCTCTAAAGGCTCTCAGAGAAACAGCACATTTCCGATGTCTACCCTACGTATGGAGGGCAAGGACAACTGTCGTATAGAGTAATGGGAAGAATTATCACCAACAGATTCACCAACCATCTAGGTAGGTCAGCAACACGGAAGACTAAGTCTTAACTCTATGGGAGATTCCAGAAGAATCTTGTGTTTGAACACCGACCACGCCATGTGAGCAGCCATAGACAAAGCTCACACAGCCCATTCTTCCTAGGGTTCTAGAACAGAAAGCAGAGGCACTCCCTCCTCACCCTAGCCTCCAGCCTACACCAGCACTTCCTCCTTGACACATGGCATCATTCCCTATGATTGTGATCTTCATGGCTGGAACTAGACACAGCACCTAGACCGCTCTTAAGTAGGGTGCCTGGGGATGCTTCCTGGACCTTCTCTAATGTTCTCAGAGACTCTGGTCACCTTACTTCCCCTCAGGCAAAGGTGTCTGTAGACCAAGTTGACCTCAAACTCACAGAGATCCACCTGCCTCTGCCTCCTGTGTGCTGGGACTACCGACTGATTATTTTTTTCTGAAACAAACCAGTACCAACAAATAATGCTTTAGCAATGACTGCAGTTCTCTGGATGAACACGAGTCTTTAAAAACCTTAAACAGTTAACACAAGAAGATAATTTAAGAAGCCAGCAGTGACCGCTAGAACCAGAACAGAGCCGGGGTGGGAGGGGGGGGAACAGGAGTGAGTTCCTGTTCCTAGTCTGTTGCTGAACTGTGGGATGACCTTAACAAGGGAAAGACTTTTGTGGGTTTCTGGTTATTCATTTGGTGTGCCAGTTCATTTGGCAGTAGAAAGAAAAACAACGAAACCCAATGCTTGGTAGTTGGCTTCTAGAGACAACAATTGTGCCCCTGAGGCCTGGGATTTATTTTTATTTCTAGGTTTGGGAAGGGTGGAGCAGAGATGGGAGGTGACAAGTCATCCATATCCATCCATCCATCCATCCATCCATCCATCCATCCATCCATCCAAATAGTGTTTTCCCTGGCTCTTGAACAAACTCTCCTGGGCTCTGTTCCAGCCCATACAAGGTTCTAAAGATGGCTAGAAAACAGGGTCTACGCAAACCTAAGGCTTATGTACCAACCATAACTATGACATCTACTGTCCAGCATTTTCTGTCTTTGCCTTCTAATCCTAGCTCCACAGTGTACACAGCAGGCTGAGGCTCTCTTGAAGTGACCTACGCCATTCACTCAAGGATGGCAGGAAGCCACCGGAGGCTAGCAGGTCACTAGCAATGATTCTTTTTAGTCAGTCATGGAGGCTGGTGTTCTGTATCTTTTAGAATGCACTTGGGTCTCTGTAATAAGACCTCCCAATATGGTATGTGTGTCTGTGTGTATGAGTGCACATGCATGCATATGTATGTGTGTGCATGTATGAATGTCTATGTGTTTATATGTGAGTGCACAAACGTGTTTGTAAGGCTGGAGGTTAGAGCATCAGGCATCTCCTCAGCTGCTTTCCATCTTGTTGCTGAGACAGGGTTTCTCACTCAACCTGAAACTTGCTGGTTTAGCTAGACTCTGGGATCCCTCTGTCTCTCCTACACCTACGCCCCCAGTACTGAGATTACAGGCATGTGTTGCCTCACTCAGGTTTTTTTTTTTGTTTTGTTTTGTTTTGTTTTTTACGTGGGTGCTGGGGATCAAATTCAGGTCCCTTGTGTTTGCATGATAAGCACTTCAACTGAACTATCTCCCCAGCTTGAGAGACCTTTCAGTACCTTTTAAGGTTGTCTTTGACCTTCAATTTACCTCCCCCCACCCCCTGCCACTGTCTCCTCCTTTTATCCCCTCATCCTACCTCAGGCATGTTCTTTCTGCCTCTTTGGTGCCAGAGTGAAATCAGATCCTTTGAACTCTCAATGAGTCTTCCTGAAGGCTGTACTTTCTGCCCAGTGTGCTGGATCAGACCTGTCCCCTAGCCTCATGAGAGATGCTGGCAGAATACTCTAAGAGGGGTGTCCCTGGGGAAAGGTCTTTCCCTAGATCAACCAGGGAGGGACAAAGATACACAGCTCCACCCCACCCTGCTCACACCCCTCCTTACCACCAAGACGTGTTCCAGTAGGTCCAGGTAGCCCAAGGTGCATTCTGTGCCGTACCGCAAGGCTCTAGTTCGTACCTCTTCACTGACATCAGGGTAGAAGGATGCTTGCTGGAGACAGATTGAGTGGGAAGGAGGAGGAGGAGGAGGAGCAAGAGGAAGAGGAGGAAGAGGAAGAAGAAGAGGAAGAGGAGAAGAAGAAAATACTGACATATTAAATCAAGAAGACCTACTTGTAAGTTCCCAGCTCAACAGTGCTGGGTACTCTGGTCCCTGAGGTAGAAGACTACCCCTGTGACCTCTGTGAGGGCCTTCACCTCCATTCTCTGGGTGGGAGATGAGTCCCTCCTTCCTGTCCTCAGGCCTCTGCAGCAGGCCCTTTGACAGTCTGCAGGCTGGCATCCTGAGGACAATGACAGAAACATCTGGAATCTGGTACCTTCTGCCCCTTCCCACCTTCCTTCTCCATGCACTAAAACATCCAGGAAGAGTCACAGTTAAGGCTTCCCACAGGAATGGAAGCTCTGCCTGGCTTCCTGTCAGCAGCACCAGCAGAGGCTCTGTGTCCTCAGGCTAATGGAGTTCATGTTCCCAATTAGCCCCCCAAGTGTCAGTCACAGGGCAGTCTCTGTAACCAGAGACCTTAGGTTCCTGGGAAGCTTCAGCTAGCAGCCCTCCACTTCCCCCAGGCCCTGTAATAACTCACTAAGAGATAAGCAAGCCAGAGTCCTGGGTAACAGTGTCTCAGGCCTTGTGCCTATACCCATGACCTGCCACCTCCAGTCACCCATGACAAATTGTTTTCGATGGAGTTCTGACTCTCAGAGACAATGCACGCTGAGAAGATAAACAAGGAAAAGTCTAAGTATGGGACCCCATCTTTTATTTGCTACAAGAGGAAGCTGTATCTCTTTAGAGATTCTTCTACAGTTTTCACTCTGGAAAGAACTTGGGAAGCCTACAGGAATGCCTAAAGCAACACTCCCAATAAATCATCCGTCATGGTAAAGGCAGAAAACATGGCAGAGCCAGCCTCAATGGAGCAGCCATTTGGGGAAGCTGAGTACCCCAAGTTTATGAAGCCTGCCTGGGGGAAAAAAAAGTCCTGTGTGGAGACAGGAGGGATGGCTCAGCAGTTAGGAACACTGGTTGCTCTTACACAGGGCCTGGGTTCAATTCTTGGTACTCACACGACAGCTCACAACTGTCTAACTCCCAGGGGATTTGGTGCCCTCTCCTGGCCTCAGTGTGCAACAGGCACACAAAATCCCAAGCCATATAATAAGAGAAAACGCTAAGGGGAGCTGACCAGCCTGGTTTTATAGTCCAGCCCCTCTCCCAGGGATGAGCACTGTGGGTTGCAACACATGTGTACCCTCCCTTGCCTCGGTGGACATGGCCAGCAGGGGTCATTGAGGAGTCAGGTTAGACTATGCTGAGAACTAACAAACCTCAGAGGCAGAAGATAGGGGCTGGGGGATATTGGTGAGCAGAGGGTGTCCAGAGCTGGGCTCTTAAAATTCCTGCTTCCTTATCTGCACGTCTCTGAGCCTCCAAAGGTGAGTCACAAAGCCAGGCACTATAGTGGGTGAAACAGGCCATGGTGCTGCTCAGTGGCCTCACCAGAGTACGTTACCAGTTACACTCTTGCTAACTGTGGTGTTCTGTGACTTGGCAGAACCTTGGGGAAGATACTCTGGCAATAATGAAAGGGCTATACAGTTTGATTCCCTAATTCCACTTCTGGGATTCTTCCTGAGCAGACAATCCAGAGCACAGATAAATCAAACAAGCACAAGCATATTTCTTATTGTAGGGGAGTGGGCGCAATGCCAGTGAAGCATGCATGAAACCCAAGGGTTTGATAGCTAGCACCCCATAAACCAGACATGGCGGTATTTCCCTGTAAGCCTGGAGCTCAGTCAAGGTGTAGAGGCAGGAAGACCATAAGTTCAAGGTCATCTTTATCTGCATAGTGACCAGTCTGGGATATAGGAGACCCTATCTCAAAACCAAAACAAAACGGAAAAGCTCACTACAATAAACGCTGTAGAGAACCTACCTATCGGATTATAGAGGAAGGGAAGTACTGGCTAACAGAATATCTGTGCTCATGAACAAAGTAGTCAGAATGGCCAGAGCAACACAGGAATAAGCTACCTTACATGAACTATAACAAGAAGTACAGAATTAAATATAAGAAAAGCGCAGGCACACGAAGGCAGAATGCACAGATACACGCACACAGGTGAAGTTACCTGGGCACTGGTGACCCTGCCATTCTTTTAGAATCAGGCAGTAAGGGATATGCTTCACCTCTCCATCTGTCCTTCCTCCCACTCAACCCCGGAAGTCATGCTCCAAGAGCACAACTATGTTCTTTGGTGTGACTTCAAAAATCCTTTGTATTGGGGCTGGAGAGATGGCTCACTGGTTAAGCACACTGGCTGCTCTTCCAGAGGACTGGGGTTCAATTCCCAGTACTCACATGGCAACTCATAATTGTGTAACACGCAGGGGATTCAACACTCTCTTGTTGGCCTCAGTGGGTACCAGGCACAACGTGGTGCACAGACATACATTCAAGCAAACACATTCATACGTATAAAAAAATAATTAATAAAAAATTGTGTGTGCATGAGGTCAAAAGACAACCTTGGGTGTCACTCTTCAAATGCTATCCACTATCTACCTGCCTCTGTCTCCTGAGCGGTGGGATTAAAGGTGGGAGCAACCACGCCTAAGTCCACTTTAGCTAAGGAGCCCCAAGGATTCACCTGTCTCTGTCTTCTCAGTGCTAGGAATACAAGCAGCTGCCTGGCTTTAAAACATTAACTTACTTTAATGTTCTAGGTATTTTAAACATTCATAAAACCACCGTAACTCAGAAATCACTTCCTCGTCCTGTCCAGAGTCACTTACACATCACTGTATCATGTTACATAACAAGCCATGCCGGCTATCTCTGTTGGTGGAGCCCCTTTCCTCACCATCCACGATGGGGCTGAATATCCCCTGAAACACCTCAACTGTTCAAGAAAACCTTGTTGCTTCACTGATGTTGCTGATTTTGCGATCCCGGCCACGTCCAGCGGTCCCTGATATTCTGCGCATGTGCATGTGGGCGGCCTCCTGAGGCGCTAAGACAACTGACCATTGGCTGATATTCTGCGCATATGTTATGTGGGCGGCCTCCTGAGGCGCTAAGACAACTGGCCATTGGCTGGCATCAAGGCCCCCTCTACTCAACCTCACAAACACTGAAGAACTTGTATGTCCTCAGCAAAATGGACTTCATAATCACCACGGGAATCAAGAGTATTCTCTTTAACAACTGATAACCCTAATATGATTAGATTTATAAATCACGTCAGTTTACATTTGCTACCAAGGCTGTAGAAGATGCTTATGTGGGTTCTGGGGATGAAACGCAGGCTTTCATGCTTACAAGGTAAGTACTCTACCACCAGAGCTTGCTCCCCAGCTAAGAGACATTTTTCTTGACCCACTCTGAATGAGCCTGGTTTTCTGTATTTGCCTTATTGCATGAAACCCCATTTCTGGAAGGGGGTGAGCTGCCCACAAAGGAACTATCAAGTTCTACCATCATCTCATTGTTACCATTTTAAAATGGGTATGGGTGTTTTGTGTGTGTGTGTGTGTACACCACATGTATGTAGTTTTGTATGCCTGTGCACCGCATGTATGTAGTATCCATGGAGGTCAGATAGGATCTTGCTATGTAGCCTAGGCCGTCTTCTAACTCACGGCAATCCTGCCTCCTTCTCCGTGCCCTAGGACTATGGGTGAGGAATGAGTTACCACGCTAGCACTGGCAACAGCTATTGGCTAAATAAATACTGTCCTTGTAAGCGGCTCAGGCATCAGCAGTGACACTTGCTGTCATGTAGGGCTCCACGTGTGAGACAAGTGTGTCAGAGCTCTCTCCTAACTCTGCAAAGCCAAGATCCAGAATGAGCCAAGGCTACACGGTGGCCTCACTTTTCTCCCCAACCTCCTGCCTGTACACCGGGGAACCCCTCTAAGAGAGACTACAAAATGTGCACTACGTTCCGTTTCCGCTTTAGCCGTGTTTCTGATGACAGGATGACTGTTACAGTCTGAATAGGTAGTGCCACCAACAGGCTTCAACACTTCTTCCCCAACTGCTGCTGTGCTGTTTGGGGGAGGTTTTGTATCCCCTGGGACACAGGGCTAGGTGGTAGATTTACATCACTAGGGTATGGTCCTTGAATCAATCCCTTCAGATCCTTTACGATATAACAAGTCATGTCACAGCTCCCTTTGCCGGGGACCAGCCAGGTCAGCTGCTACCCCCTAAAACTGGGAACCAAAACAAGCATCTCTTCTCTTTAGTTGTCTGGGTACGTGGGGAGAAAGGGATGTTACAGCAATGAGAAAAAGTAATTAATGCACAGACACAAGAGTCTATCAATCTCCCACCAACCACAGCAGCCTTGAGCAACAGGCCTGGAAGGCCACAGGCAAGCATATGCTGGCCAGAGAGTCAGAAAGCTGGTTGAGCTCTGGTTCTGCAAGTTCTGGTTTTAGTTCTGACCTTGGCCTTGAGTCTGCCTGGGCCCCTGTTTGACACCTGACAGGCTGGAGTCACTCCCTTGATCTTCTCATTTAGAACAAAACTAGAGAACCTACATCACAGCTCTTCCAAGCCCCAGAGGTGCCCTGTGCGGGCACTGAATCCTGTGATGGGTAATTATGCGGGCACTGAATCCTGTGATGGGTAATTATGCGGGCACTGAAACCTGTGATGGGTAATCTTAATTGCCAACTTGATGAGATTTAGAATCATCTAGGAGGCTCTCTGGGCACATCCGTGAGGGAGATTCTAGAGGCACATCTAAGGTGGGAGGACTCACCCTAAATGAGTGTGGCATCATTCTATGGGCTGTGGTGTTGGACAGAGTAAAAGAGAACACAAGCCAAGCACCAGAGTTCATCTCTCCTCTAGACTGTGGCTACGGTGACCAGCTGCCTTAGGCTCTTGCTACCATATCTGGACCTTTGGACTGTGAGTCAAAGCAAACTTCCCCCTTTCCTTGTTTCAGGGGAAACCTTTACCCAGGCTGCTGTAAACTGTGTTTTCTGCATGTCTGTCTACAGCAAAGTTTAAGGTGTGGGACTACTCTCTGCTTCTATTCCAGTTTCCCTTCTCCAGAACACCGAACGAGTCATTTGCAACAGAAAGCTATCTATTCATCTATCCACAGCCATGCCCGGGTCTTTACCTTGCAAGCTATCAACATGTCTGAGACAGCCTTCCTGCTCAGATTGGCGGTGGCAATCACATCCTCCTGTCTACATGAGTTCCCAGCTGCCACGGCTTTGGCTGTTGCCATGGTGATACCTTTCGTCATTCGTATTGATTCCTCGGGTGATGATGTCTTCTCAGGTATGTCTTTTGACTGGAACACCTTGAAGTCAGAGACAGAAGACATGAAAGTCAAAAAGGAAAGGACAAAGATAACTCTTTTTCAACTGGGCTGCCATTAGTGTCTGGGAACCAAGGTAGCAAGCTGGAGACTGTCACATGGCAGGAAATTAGCCATCTAATTTGAGGGTGGTAAAGTGGGTCTTGCTTTCAAGATGCCAATATGGACAAGCCTCTTACACTGACACTTGACTTCCGTGGAAACAATATGGCAAGGAGGAGGTTGTTTTGTTTTGTTGAGACAGGGTTTCTCTGTGTACCCCTGCCTGTCCTAGAACTCCCTCTGTAGACCAGGCTGGCCTCGAACTCAGAGATCTACCTGCCTCTGCCTCTCGAGTGCTGGGATTAAAGGTATGCACCACTATTGCCCGGCTAGGAAAGAGGTTTCTAAAGTGCTACCTTATCTATTTGCAAATACCACCACCCAAACTTTATATACTGCCCTTTTCCGCCCTGATGTGGGCTCCTGGGCAGGGTTAACTTGAAGACATCACTTTGGATGACTTCCTGCTCACTTTCCATGGGTGTGAGAGTGGGGAAGCATTTGGTCCTTAGCTTGTCTTAGAAATCAGTGACTCTGATTTAAACACATACACACACACACACACACACACACACACACACACACACACACACTCACATTCATAGACACTTCAATAACTTCATGTTAGTCAGGCAAGCTGCTTCTGCTTCCCCTGAGTAAGGAGGAGGACCCATGCAGCATTCTTGCCATGTGCCAACCAATCAAACATCACTGCTCCTTACAGATGGCAGTGACAAGTAAGTACCTCAGGACTGTAAGTCCCCTGTGCAGACCTGAGGGACGACAGTGAGATGATGTGACACAGAGTCCTCCAAACTACTGTGCTCTCCACGCACAGGATCTGTGGAAACACTTTGGGTGAATTCACTAACTTTTATTTACCTATGTTATTTTCCATCTTTCACATGCGTGTGGGCGGTACGTGTGTTTGTGTGTAGCATGTTTATTTTTTGCCTGTGTATGTGCACACATGTGCATGGATATGTGTATGCCTGAGGCTGATGTCAGGAAACATCCAGTCTTCCACAGTATTCACTGAGGCAGGTCTGTTAATCAAGCCCAGAGCTCACTGATACGGCTAGTGTTGCTGGTTTGCTTGCTCTGGGGTTGCCCTGTATCTACCTTTCAAGGCTGGAGTTGCAGTTGAGCTGCTGTGCTGGTATTTATGTGGGTTTCTGGGGTTCTGAACTCCTGTTCTCAGGCTTGTACTCAAGGGTTTTAACAGCTGAGCTGTCTCCCATCCTTCCAACTTCACGGTGTGGATGATTTCTAAGCCAGTATGATATACTCACAATGACCAAGTATCTGTAATTTCCCAGGATAGTCTAAATTCCAAACCTTCCCCTCCATTGTCACCATGGGGGAACCAACAGCTGTCTGAACCTGTATCTGGACCCCAGATAGGACACACTCATCCCATGGCCTCCATACAGTATGCCTCGAGGCATCGTCTGCTTTTGAGTTGCTTATGCGTTCATTAGTATCTTCTTTAAAACTGTGAACTAACTGTATCCCCTAAGCTAGCGCCATTCAAGGCAGGGCGAAAGGAGCCAAGACTCATCCTAATACCAGTGGAGTTGCTCATTTCTAGTGCTGCCCCTGATGTCACCTTCACAGATGACCCTATAGAGGCTTGCATATCTCCTAAAAAGTCTACCTGTGGGCATACCTACTACAAAGAAATGCTACGGGAAGACCACTTATTTCCTGTGCAGTTCTACTTGTGGAGATTAGGAGTTGGTGTACAACTGTGTCAAACACAGAGGAAACAGAGAACATCTCTACGGTAGGAATTCCAGGTGCCCGGAACTCTACAGGGCTAGAACAAGGCAAGAATGAACAGAGCTGGTGCCTCTAAAGAGAGACACCTCAAAGAGGAAGAGTGTCTCACTCAAAAGCATCTAGGCCTTTCCCCAACAGTGAACCTCAAACTGCCACTCACATGTGCGCAAGGGCAACACAACAAGGAGGGATGCATATGGTCTCCATTACCCAAACACAAGGCTTGTGCAAACTGACTTTCCTCGTGGCCAAAGATCTCTCACACTTCAGTGTCACGCTGTCATTTTGATGGAGTGAAGCCTGAACTGTCCTTAGTGATACATGTCAATACTGAGGATGGAGGGTTAATCATAGCTAGGATACAGATCAGTAGTGTTTGCCAGGCACGCATGGAGCCCTGGAGTCAGTCCTCAGCATCTTCATAAAACCAGGCATGGTGGTATACACCTGGTATTCCAGCATGTAGGCGGTAAGGCAGGAGGATCAGAAGTTCAAGGTTACCCTCAGTGACACAAAAGTTTGAGGCCATCCTGAACCCATGAAACCTTGATTCACAAACAAATAGTCCCAATAGATCCTAGCCACACTCAGTGACTTACAGGTAACCAACTGCAAATGCCACCAGAAGGCAGATGAGTGAGCCTTCCCAGTCCAGAGGCTCTAGGTAAAAGCTCTTGAAGATGCAGAGAGAAGCCTGTGTGGCAGTCATGTTGTATAGGGTGAGCTAGCTGAGGGTGGCAGCTGCTAGGTACTCACTGTGAGCTCCTGTTTTATGTACTCGATTGTGGCCTCAAGAGCCCTTGTGCCTCGGGTGGCCTCGTCTTCTACTGCCTTCACAGTCTTAAGAAGGGAGGTGACATTGGTGACCATGACCTGCATGGGAGAGATAAGCAGAGAGTACACTGTTACTCAGAGGTGCAGTTCCAGTTCCAGACCAAATGGCATAAAAGAGATCTCCTTCCTTCGCACAGGGAAGAATCTCAGATGTTCCTCTTCCCAGCAGCCTGGCTTATTGAGTCCCTCATGCTCAGCCCCAGCTGGAGACCCACTCTACCTTGGCGGCTCCTTTGAGCTGGTACATGGAGGGGTCATCCGCTGGTTTGCTGGCAGCTCCCTTGGTAGCACCAATGAGATCGGAAAGGGCCTTGGCCACGTCTTTGATAGCATTTATCAGTACCACCTGAAAGAGTGGGAGCCTGGTGAATGGGGGATGACCTTCACTGCTGATGGCCGACAGGGTGCAAGGATGCGGGATGGAGGAGTCTCTGTATCAGCGGCTTCATATCCTTCACCATGACAACACCACCCAGGAAGCCACCCTTGGAGACGGTGTGGTTCAGGAAGGCTGCTGCTGCAGCTAATGATGGTAATCTAATACAGAGGCTGGTCCCACTCCTGCTGCTGAGACTCATGCTAAGGCTGAGGTTGAAAACTAAATGTCTACCCTGACACTGAAGCAGAGACTGATGCTGATGCTGGGCTCTGAATACACAGCCTCCTTGCTGCCAGTTCTGCCAACAAGCTGCCTCTGACTGGGTAAAGGCTGCTTGCTAGAGCAGATACAATGGGCATCATCCCTCACCCCAAAGCACAGAACATCAGTATCCTGCCGGGCATTAAGGCTTCCACAGCACTCTGCCTGCCTCTACAGCCCTGGTTCCTGCGATTCTCTGCCCCATCACGGGTTCAGACACATGGGTCTTTCTTCCTACTGGGAAGTCTCATTTCCTCTCTGCTTAAGGCCCTCACTTCTGCTCTCCTTTACCTGGAACCTGGCTCTTTCCATTCTCTGGGTTCAGCTTGAGTGTATGTCCCAAGAGAGCTAGCAAAGGGCCTAACTCTTAAACACCAAACCACTGTCTGACGGTCCCATTTTATCCTACAGTAGTATTAGTTCATGGTGCCATTTAATTTATTCACTTATCTACAATCTAAGTCCTCCTGTGACCTGATGAGGCTAGAACAGGGCCGATTTCGTTTCATCCTTAGAGCATGGTCTGCCACATAGCTGGCAGAGAATCTTGAGGAATAGATGAAGACACAGGTGGCTGTTCCATCCCAGATAGGACCTATCGCTATTGCTGGAGTTGGAATCTGAAGTGCCAGTCAAAGGGAAAACTGATATGAACTGGGTCACTGCTCTAGAGCCAGGAGTGGTGGGTTTGGAACAGACTCTGGTCAGCATGATGCTAAGTATCCCAGGCTTCCCCACCACACTCTTGGGTTGGCTCATCTACAAGCAGAATTAGCAGTGCCAGCCTCTCCCAACTCATCCAGTCGCTGCGAGGACCAACTGGGATAACAAATGTTGTATTTTATAAAAAGATAAGGAGAGAAGGAATCTGCTTAGTAGATGTGTAGTCAGGTGTGGGGAAAGGGTGCCTTCGCAGGCTCATGCTGAGGCATCCCTTCCCCCTGAGGGACCAGCCACACGGTACAGGATAGAATAGAGTTTATTCAGGGCATGGGAAGGGGAGCTGAGACAGTAGTAGAGACAGACAAGGGGTGGGGGGAAGGGAGAGAGATGGAGAGAGGAGAGTAGAAAACGCCAGCCATGAGCACTTGGAGAGAGGGGAGAGGGGAATGTGGAGGGGGATGGGAACAGAGGGGGAGGGGTGAAAGGATAGAGTGAGAGTCAGAAGAGAGCAAAAGAGAGAACTGAGGGGTGAGTAGCCCCTTTTGGAGTGAGTCAGGCACACCTGGCTGTTGTCAGGTAACTATGGGGCAGAGCCTAGACCAAATGCTAACAACACACATAAAAGCCTTTGGAAGGCTCCAGAGCTCCAGACAGCAGTGACAGAGAAAAACTGTGGCTCTGCAGCCCTCTGCCATCCTCCACACCCTCTGTCATGGCACATCACACACAGGGCAGAGGGACCCCAGGCAACCTCCTGCACCCACAGGCTGAGCCTTGTGAAGGTCTGCCTCTCTCCTGAGCCTTCATCAGTGAAGAGGGGCAGCAGGAGAGAGGGGCATCACAAGTCAGGGCTGCTGCTCACACTAACAGGAAGTTCTGTCCCATCCTGGTTACTTGACAGGTAATTGACATGCAGAGGGGACATTGTTTTCTGAGCAGATTTTTAAAGATGCTTATTAAACATTTTAATTTATTATTATTAGTGTATTATGCCACCATGTAGGTGTGGCAGTC
Source organism: Grammomys surdaster (assembly GCF_004785775.1). NCBI lineage: Eukaryota > Metazoa > Chordata > Mammalia > Rodentia > Muridae > Grammomys > Grammomys surdaster. The sequence goes on from NW_021604856.1 coordinate 1,166,955, forward strand.
ACCCTAACCCTAACCCTTACCCTGTGGAGCTGGCTTCTTCTCTTGCATCCCTGTGGGTTCTGGGAGTGGAACTCGGGTTCTCAGGCATATAAAGCGGGCATTTTACTAGCTGAGTTATCTCACTGGCCTCAGGTGTTTGTTTGTTTGTTTTTTTTGTGGTTTTTCGAGACAGGGTTTCTCTATGTAGTCCTGGCTATCCTGGAACTCACTCTGTAGACCAGGCTGGCCTTGAACACAGAAATCCGCCTGCCTCTGCTTCCCAAGTGCTGGGATTAAAGGCGTGTGCCACCACCGCCCGGCCATTAGGGCTGGATTCTAAAGAATCCATGCTCTTTCTAAAGAATCCATGCCACCACTGCCCGGCTATTTGTTTTTAAGTGAGTTCTCATTATAAGTCGCAGTTACAGGTATTTGGAGGCAAAGAACATGCTAAGTGTTTTCACCCCAACAAATACAAGTAAGATTTGGGGACGAGGTTGCACAGAAGGGGAAGGCAGAAGGACACGCCAGGAGTCACTGAAGGTTCAGGATGGCTGGAAGAACTCACTTTGGGAATCTCTACTTTCAGTGCCTAACATAACTTTTAAAATTAAATGTTCTCAAAGGGGAAAAAAACAAAACAAAACATGGCAATTCGACACATTTCTCTGTGTGGAAAGAAAGATCCCGCTCTTTCTCCTCACAACCAGCTGAGTGAGAAGAGCTTGGACTTTGCCTTCCAACTTCAGCAACAGTGATTCCAGCCTTTGCTTCCTTCCTTCCTCCCCAGCAGGGTGGGACAGCCACCTCAGGTTCCTGCAGAAGCACCGTTCAAACCGAAACAGATTCCAGTGCCAGTCAGAGGAAACCAAGCCAGGATAAAAATCCCAAGAAGCGTTCCTCATGGGGCTCCACTGTCTCGGAGGACAGTGGTAAGGTGGTCAGGGAAGGGGAGGGTTAATTAGTACAGTCGTTGTGTCCCCCTGGGTCCTGAAGGGCAAGTGTTCTCTAGCTTGGTCAAGCCCAGTAGACTAGATTGCAGGCCCAGTGCAGGCATTGGCATGAGGGTGTTTACTGTTCTGTTACCGGGAATACAAGCACAGGGGAGTACAAGATGCTCTACTGCGGGCTCTGGGGAACTGAGCTCAGGACCACTGGAGCATCAGCTGCTGTGTATCTGGCCTGTGCCAGGCGCTGCCATAGACAAGTGCTGGTTTCAGACTCGGAAAACTGCAGAGGCTGTCATCTGGAGGGCCCTAAGCTCAGGTGGGTCATCTCAGCAAAACTGCCACCTCCCCAACAGAAGTCACAGAGCAGAGCCTGCCCGTCCTTCCAGTTCCTCTCTCTTTAAGAGCCCTCCTCCCCCTCCTTTGTCCCCCTAACACTTCCGTTCTCTTGCTTCATGAAACTTCATATACTGTTCCCGCCTGGACATGGGACACTTGTCTCTCCTACTTCCCCTTTATCCCACCCACATCTTCTGCAGCCAGTTGTTCACCAGGCCTGGCTGACTAGGTTCCTTGCAAATCTTCCTATCAGCTTCTTTAACAAACACACACACACACACACACACACACACACACACACACACACACACAGAGTTTACTTCCAAGGATATTTGCTTTTACCCCGTTCGGAAGCCTGAAGCAGTATCTATGGGAAAAGGAGAAAGGCAGTTCCCAGGCCCCATTCATACCTGGGTCTCAGGGTCATTGGAGCCCAGGCTGGCGGCCCCTAGCTTGACCACCTCGGCAAGCTGGGTGATGGTTGCTGCTGAGGATTGAGCTGCCTGGGCCAGCTTGTCTGGAGTAGATGCAGCCCCTGACACAAGCAGTTTAGTGTCTTCCACCAAGGCCTTGGCTGTCTTCAGAATGTTCTCCCTTAGAAAGCAGGGAGGCCAGAGAGACAGGAGAAACCGAACAAAACAAAACTTACTCACTTGCAGTTGGGAAGGAAGGAAATTCCTTCAAGGGGGGCTTTGGGAAGAGAGGCCTGAGTGATCCACCCAGCTCTCGAGGGGAGGAGAGTGTTCTATGTATGTGAGGTTGGAAGCTCAAACAGTAGCTAGAGCCAGCGGAGTAGGAACACAGCTTCAGAGGAGAGCTCAACTTAGAAGAGAGGGGCACAGCATCTTCCTAGGGTCTGCAATCTCTTCAGATATTTCCCAACCGAATTGGGTTGCAAGGGTGCATAGCTTGTACATCTTGTTTAGGAATCAGAGCTTGTGGGGACAGGCTCCAGAACAGACAGCAGAGCACAGAGAATCTTCACTCTATCACAGCCCTCGGGCTGGAGAGATGAAAGGGCCTGGACACGTGATGAGAGTTTAGGGGTCATCAGAAGTAAATCTATAGAGCTGCCAGCACCAGTACGTTTAATGAAGGCTCGAGGGAGGTACCAGGCTTTGGGAAGTGACTGCTAAATATGGCTGTCCCTGCCTCTCCTGGTCCTGCTGGGTCTGTGGGCAGTCAGAGCGGCAACTCCCTGAAAGCTAGCCTTTGTTGGAGAAGGGGCTTATTCCGAACCTGTGGTTTACATTTCCCACAGAGAATCTTGTTGATCTCAAAGTGGATGCCGACATTTCTGAGTCCTGGGCAAGGTGACCAAATGCGACCACCTGGTTTAGATATATGCAGGCTAGAGTCTCCCCCAGTACCTGTGGTCAGCAAAGGTCTCGCCATTTTCTGCATTCAGCGTCCCAGCTGTTGCAAACATGATGGTGGTATCCAGATCAGCAATGATCCCAGAAACTGCAGTGGCAGCCGTGATGCATGCCTGGGTCCCCTTGTTTCCAGCCTGGAGAGCAGACAGCACCAAGGACACCTGTAAGGTAGAAAAGGTGACGTAAGGGGGAGCCAGGGAATGGATAATACAAGACAGAAAAGTGTACCACCACTGAAAAGACACAGTTCTCTCTCTTAAGAGCTGATATGGCTCAGAGGTTAACAGCATCAGGTTAGAGCACAGAACCTGGGTCTGAATCCTTTTGGCATTCGAAGGCGACCGGACTGTAGGCAGCCCACTTCACTGTACCAAGCCTCAGTCTCTTTGAATGTGAAACAGTTAATTACAACTTAACATGTGCAAAGCGTCCAGTACGGTGTTTGAAGGTTATGACTAGTCCCTGGATGGCAGTGCTCACCAGGTCACCATGTTGTTTCTGACGCCGTGCTCAGGGATCAAGTTTAGGCTCCTGAGGTATGGGTGGCAGTTCCCACCCTTTTGGTTAGGTCTGGAAGGAACAACTTCCACAAATATTCATTGTTCACCTGGCCATGCGGGACAGGTCACTTTCCAGAGTGGATCCCACTGGGGCCTCGGCATGGCACTGCCTACCTCTAGGTAGCAATACAGTCCTGAAGGTCCAGCAAGTCGGCTAAGCGCTTCATTCCAGCACATTCCATATCAGAAGCCCTGGATGCCAGCTTCTATTGTCAGCCCTTTCTGTTCCTAGAGATGATTCTATAGCCAGAGCCCCACACTCTCTTCATACGTGCCCATTGGTCCACCATTCCCCATGTCTGCCAGCTACTTAGGCCCCCACATATTCATCTGCCTTCCTACTCTTGGTCACTGCTTTGCTCTCTTCCTGCAGCACTGATGTACTCATCCTGTGAGATACAGCTCCAGGTCCCCTCCAGGATGGCTCTCTACTCTCTTTGCAGAGAGGCATCTCTGTCCAAGGATTCTAAGCACACTCTTCCTGTCCTCAAGATGGCCCATTGTCCTATAGATTAAAAACAGTGAGTCACAGAGCAGCTGAAGGCTCTTTGCTCTCTGCCTGTATATGCTCGCTATTCTTGATCATGGCTGACTCACATAAATGCTTTTTAAACATGTGTGTGTTCTCTATGTCTCTGTCTCTCTCCCTCTGTGGCGTGTGTGTGTGTGTGCACATGTGCGTGTGTGTGTAGCAGAAGGCTGAGATCAGCCCCCTGGGTTTATTCTTCAGTTGCTCATCAAACTGTCCATCCCACCCTGTGGTGGCAGGGTGGGATGCACAGGATGGGACAGGATCTCTCACTGAAAGCTCACGGATTCTGCTAAACCACACAGATCTGCCTGCCCCTGCTTCCTCAGTGCTGCGACTATAAGGCAAATATACTTTCTGAAGCATGACGAGCCAGCAGAGGAGCCGTGGCATACGAGGCACAGTGTGGGATGCTCTTTCCTGTGCCCCTCAGGTCTCAGGAGACTTGTGGGTATAGTTTGGCAGGATGGACACAGGAATCATTTTCTCCAAGAGAAGCCTAAAAAGAACTGTGTCTTCTCCAGGGACGGGTGATTTAAATTGCCAACTTGCCATGACCTAGAGTCACCCGGGAAGAGTGTCTCTGCATGGGAATGTCTATCAGGTTGGCTTGAGGACCTACTGCGAGGGGTTTCTTCCTTTTTAATTTTATTTGTATGCAAAGGGGCCAGAAGATGATGTTGTACCCCCTGGAACAGGCGTTACAGATAGTTGTGAGCCATCATGTGGGTACTGGGACTCAAACCCAGGTCTTCTGCAAGAGGAACTGATGTCTTCGCCATGGAGCTAACTCTCCAGTTCTGGATTTTTCCTTAACTGGGTTAACTGAGGTGAGCCCACGGTGGGTGGTACCGCTCCCTGGTTTTGAACCCTGGATTGTGTGAGAGTAGAGAAAGATAGCTGAGCACTAAGCAAGCAGGTATCCACTCCTCATCTTCCCTCTGGATGTGATGCGACCAGTTGTTCTAAGTTCCCGTGGCTGTGATCCCCCTACAATGAACAGTAACCCAAATTCTGAGCCTTCTCTCCCCTAAGTTGCTTTTTTTCAGGGTATTTTATCAAAGCAAGAAATTAAACTAGGACAGCCCCTCCTCTGTCTGACCCTTCCTTAAATGCCACTAGGTGTCACCAGGAAAAGAAGAGTTAAGACTGGCACAGAGCTGGTCTGGAAATGAAGCCAATAGCTTTAGGAAAGAACTCTTAGGATGGGTGACAAAGGGCTGGAAGTTATGAGGTGTGTGTGCGTGTGTGTGTGTGTGTGTGACAGAGAGAGACAGAGAGAGAGAGAAGTAGAGAGAGAGAGAGAGAGGGAGGGAGGAAGAGAGAGAGAGAGAGAGAGAGAGAGAGAGAGAGAGAGAGAGAGAGAGAGAGAGACAGAGAGAGAGACAGAGAGAGAGAAAGAGAGAGAGAGAGAGAAACAGTTCCCCCACCCACTGTGGAAGGTGTATAAACAACAGGTATTTACTGACTGGGCATCTAGTAGTCACTGGGTCTGACACAAAAGTAGGCAAGGGGCTCATGGGTGGAGGATACTCTATTTATAACCCAAGAGATGTAGGAATGACAAGATACACAGGTACAGTGACCTGCAGCAAGAGATGGCCAAAAGGCTGGTTGCTAGGAACTGGCCACCTCTCCACCTCTGTCTTCCTCCGTGTGTCCAAAGTCGGGCTGCTCTGCTCTAAGAAGCAGTGAGACCAAGGCTGACTCCAAATGACCCTGACTGCAGCTTGGGGCTCCTGGGAGCCGGGTAAGGCCTTTGAAGGAAGGAAAGGTGCCTTCCTCCAGCAGAGATTTAATTCTTACTGTAGAGCCCAGAAGCTGGCCAGTCCCGTGGGCTGGGGGAGGTAGGCAGATGGCAGCTCAGCCTTGTCCAGGACTGGCTGACAGAGCAGCCTCTGTATGCAGCTTCCCACTGAGCGCTTCCTCGGCCCAGCCCTCCAGCCTGGTGGCCAAGTCTCTGAACAATACAGAGCTCTATGTGCACAGGCGTGAAGAGGAACTGCAGAGCGTGGATGTTCCAGTCTGTGCGACTCGCAGCCGCAACAGCTGCCACACAAGGACTCCAATATAGAAACAAAGCCAGGGGTTTGCAGACAGGGGCAGAACGAAAGAGCTATCACGAAGGGTGGGTCCAATGGGGCCCTTGTTAGCCAGGGAAACCAACATCCTGGGAGGAAGGAATTTTTGAGGAAAGCATACAGTGGGCAGTGGCTCGTATCTGTTCGATGTTTACATACCTGGCAGAGTGCCAGACACTTTTACACACCTTGATCCTGAGAGTCACAGATTATAAATTCGTGTGCTCATTTTCTGGATGAAGGACTCAAGGCTTGGAAAGGTGACGTAATTGAGACGCTCTTCAAGTCTTGCTGGCCACACTCCTGACAATCTTCCTCAAGAGCAGCAGCAGCTCTGAGGTTCAGACGCTCAGGGCAGGCGTCTCCTCGACTATGGTCCATCAGGTTACTATCTAAAGGCACGGAACCCGCGCTGCTTCATGGTATAGTAATGAGGAGGCTACACACCAAGCGGCTTTCAGTCTTCTGTTTGTTTGTTTTTGCCTCTGGAGTCAGGGACTCACTATAACCCAGTCTGGTTCTCCAGCATCAGCCTTCCCTATGCTGGGACTTCAGCCTGAATTGCTCTATCTCGCTTTTTCAATTTTTTGGTACCAGCTCACAGCACTTAGAAACTCTCCACGAAAGGAGAGCAACTGTTATGGGGAAGGCCGTGGCTTCAGCCTTCTCCTGGCTGGCTCCTGACATTGACTTTGGTAGGGCCACCTGCAAGGGGGCCCTTGACTTTCCCAAGGCTGCCTCTGTTTTATCCTGGATTTCTCAAGTCCTGTGGATCACAGAAGGCTCTGTGATACCATCCTCACTGAGAAGGACCTAGGCAGTGATGGAGACAGCTGTCTTAGCTGCATACATTTTGATTTCGTCCCCATCAGAGCTGGTCACATTAAATGTCAGTGTTCAGTACAATGGCTATATTCATCTTACCCAGAGGGGACCCCCTTACCTTCTCAGTGACAGAGCGAGCACACTCGATCAGCTCCCTCTTGGTGTAGCTGTCTGTGGGGCACACCTGGAGGGCCCCCGCCTTCTGCACCAGGAAGATACAGCCATGGCCAAGGTCCTGCACACGTGTGCGAATCTGGAATCCAATCTGCAGAGGCAAAGTCAGGAGAGGGAAGGTCTATGAGGTATCCTGCCATTGAAGCCTGCTCTAGGTGGAAAATTTCTCTTGTGCCCTTTGGAAGTCCAGCTAGGAAAATTCCACTTCTATTTGGAACCCCTGTGTCTGGTGAAGTACGGAATTTAGTTGATTTACCTTCCTGTAAAATGACTACAAAAATGCCCACAGCCTCATTAAGCAAGCCTGTGGCTCACCGGGATAGCATAATGCCTTCCTGGTGTGTTTATCTTTTCTGAGGGTCTAGCTCATCTGAATCCCAAGCTACCTGATAGGAATAGCTTGTCCTCAGATTGAACTCTGTGGGACAGTTGTGATATTCATTCAAGCAGCACTTACTGATCCCACAGTGTGCCCAGGCCGCTTTGATACATCCCTCTTTGTGAGTGCAAAGTACACCATTAGTATTAATTAGTATTGAGCATATTTTAGAGTGATCAGATTTTATAAAACTGGTATGTATATTTACCAAACAGAAGAGCCCATTCCTGAGCTGTATTGCATGGTGACAGTAATCACATCGAGCCCGGGCTTCCTTTCTCCTGAGCCAGGTTTGACTCCCTTTAGACATGGGGAAGATTTCTAAAGCTCAGTAGATGTGTATTCTGTTTTTATTTATTTACTTGATTAAAAAAAAAAAAGACAGGATCTCAGAGTTCAGGTTGGCCTCAAACTGACTGTAACTGAGAATGAGTCTGAATTTCTGATCCATTTGCCTCCACCTCTCAAGTGCTGGGACTACAGATGTGTGCTTTACCACGTCCAGTTTTTGTGGGGCTAGGGATGGGACCCAGGGTCTCACACACGCTGGATGAACACTCTACCAGCAGAGCTACAGCCCCAGGCCAGGCATACTTTCTATTGAGGTTGCTGTACTGAGGGATTAGAAAGGGTAGTTTAAGAGAAGCAGAGTAAACTCACTATAGCTAGGCTGTCTCTTTCAAGCTGTACCACCCCCCACCCCCACCTTCCCAAAGCATGCACTCCTCTGGTTCTGTTCTGTGTCAGCTTTCACTGTGAGTTTGATACATACAGACACAAATGAGCTGCCTTCTAGGCCAGGTAAGCAGCTAGAAGAAAAGCAAAAACTTGATGCATGAGCCTGCTTTACCATCAAGAATCAACAATAGCTAGAAGCCAGGGCTGCTGCTTCAAGCATCTATCAGGAATATTTACCAGAAGGTCTCAGACACTGTAAGTAATCCTGGGGAGATTCTGGCCCAGGGGATGTTATCTCCTGCTTTTCTCTCATTAGTCAAGCTTAGAAGAGTGAGTTGACAGTGGGAAGGACTACAAATGTTCCTTTTCCTACTAGAGAAATAGGGACTGTTTCTAGGAGGGAAAGGGACAATTAGCAGAAAGCTCCTAAGATGCAGAAAGGTGAGTGTCTACTCTCTGGATGTCTCCTAGTGTCTGCACTGGGTCCTGCAGAGGCTATCCATTGCTCAGGCTGTCCCACTGACTCTGTGTGATGCACAACAGGAGAGGTAGCCTTCAGCAACATGCTATCTCTGTACACATGTCTGGAGTGCCGCAGCAAGGACATGCCACCAAGCAGGGAAGGTGTCTGCCCACGCAGCAGTGATGCCATTCAAATAGTCATTGCTCAAGATGGAACCATGCTGTGTGGCCCTGAGACTATCACACAACTCTATTTTACAAGCTATGTTAACAGCTTATATACTACATTAAGGGGGAAGCAAGGGGATGTGACAGTTTCAAACTCAACTTGGTCCTTAAATGCTTCCACAAAGTTTAATGCCAATTATTTCAAGGGTCAGCATTATCTGAGAGGTGGAAAAGGATGAACACAGATCCCCAAGTGACAGGGACTGCTGGCGACATCAGGGGAGGGAGAGGCAGTGTAAGCAGCACACAAAACCCTCTGATTCAATTGTTTAAAGGTGGTCTCAATAAAAACAGAATTTTGTTCAGCTCTCTGAGCTTCGGTTTGATTGTCTCTGAAATGAGGGGAACAAATGGTCCCTGTCTCACACACTTTGTTGAGGACAAAGGGACAGAGCCCACCACAGCCTCTGGGCTTGGCACCTATCATGCTCGTTACTTTTCAGGTTACAGCAAGCTGATGGAACACTTAAATACAAGAGGACCGCAGAATCAACACAGTCTACTGGCAATTTCCCTGGAAATTTTTACAGCTGGAGGAGCTTCCTAGAAAGGGAACACACTTTGAAGATTGTGTTTCAACTGATAAGCACTAAGAAATGCCCCATTCCCAAGTAACATTAAACTTCTCAGCAAGTCTGGCCTGATTCTGCAAGACCCACAGGGTGGATTGGATGTACAACCAGTGTTTATTATAAAGGAATGCTGCTCAAAGACACACAACTTGGGGTTTTTAAATTGGCAACTTTAGGGAAGCATTGCTTGACCCTCAAGAAAAACCCTCATTCACTTCTCGATCAAAGAAAAATATTGTGGAGAAAACCATCTGCTTCTGTGCCTTAAAGGAAATTAAAAGAAAAAGAAAGAAAGAAAGAAAGAAAGAAAGAAAGAAAGAAAGAAAGAAAGAAGGAAGGAAGGAAGGAAGGAAGGAAGGAAGGAAGGAAGGAAGGAAGGAAGGAAAGAAAGAAAGAAAGAAAGAAAGAAGCCCCGGTTTAGATCCGATTACAACGGGGAGGAGGGAGCGTCCCCCACCCCCAGTCGCTTTCCCTTTACTGGTCAAGTCAAAACAACAACAACAAAAAAAATGAAATGACTTCTTGAAGACTTTAAAAGCAACCTGGTCCAGAATTGCTTGCCTAGGGGATCTTAAGAGAGTTAGACCAGGGTGACACCGGAACTTATCAGATCCACTTAGAAAACATATCAGCGTGAACAACAGAACCAGGTGTCACTTTCTCCCCTCCTGACAGCTAGTTCTGGGGTGGGATTTTAAAAATAAAATGCCAGTGTGTACATCCACCCCACCTGGGAGTACAGGCTGTAGTTCCTGACCAGGCACGTAACCAATGCTCTCCCTGCCTCACAAAGTGGTGACGTGAGACACCACCAGAGACACAGCTACAGTTGCTAACTCTTTTCCCCAGGATTTACATTTTGGAGCTGTAGCTTCTAGTACCTCGACCGCTCCCTCTCTCTCTCCACCCTTTCCGCTCTTCCTCCCTGTCTTCTCCCATTGCAGCCCCTCCCCTCTCTGTCTGTATGTGTGCTGTTACGTGTCCCGATATATATACATATATAGAGGCCACAGGTCAATGTCAGGTGTCTTCCTCAATTCTCTTTACCTTATTCTTTGAGATAGCGTCACTCTCTGAATCTGGAGATCAGTGATTTAGCTAGACTTGCTGACGAACAAGCCTACAATATCCTCTCGTCTCTTCCTCCCCAGAACTAAGATTACAGGCGTACATAGCCATGAGTAGCGTTCTACATGGGTGCTGGGGCTCTGAACTCAGGTCCTCCTGCTTGTATATGATTGAACCATCTCCTTGGTCTCTCTGTGTTCAGAGAGAAACTAATCTTAACTTTCAAAGCTGCCAGGAGGGTTTTCACTTTTCTGAAGACTTTCCACAGTGCTACTAACAAAGCCTTTGAGTTTTCTGTGGAAAAATAAACAGAGAAAGATCCTGTTTCATGTTCGAGGACAGAGGTCCAGCTTTTCCTGTAATTGTCACATTGTGGAAAAGACCAGAATGCAGACTCGGTGGGGTACACTGCAGGACTCTGAAGGAAAGGTTTCCCACTTGCCCTGCATGTAAATATTTTCACATTCTGGGATGTGGGGACCTCTTGGGTATACAAATAACTCCCACAATTTTGGTCTGTTAAAACAAAACACCCCATATTGCTTCAGGGACCTCCTAACCTTCTCAGCCCCCCCCCCCCCCCCCCCGCCAAGCATCTGTCTGGCAAACGCACACAGAGAACTTTCCTGCACAGGCCACTGGTAATCTTATAGTCTCCCTGTCATTTTTGGCTTCGGGTCATGCTGTTCTTGTGTCTGGACTGGAAAATACATCTAAAGATGCCCTGCTGAAAACAATGTCAGAGGCTAAAACCCAGCACCAGCATGCAAGGCGACACGTGGTGTGGCTAACGACGTGTTCTTTTCTTCGTTGGCTTGCTGTTATCAGGGATGCTGTGTCACAGCAAGGCTCTGTTTGCTCCATCACAGGGGTGGGCAGCTCACGAGAGCTTTGCCCACATGGAAAAAGGCAGGCTAGTGTTCCAAATCCAGACAGAGGAGACTAGATCCCACTACAAAGCTTCCTGTGGAGAGGGGTCCGAACCTCCCTGGCAATCAAGGTCTCTGTTTTTAATCCCCATTCAAAGTCAGCTACTTCTTCCCTTTGTTCAAGTGCTTCCTGACTGTAGCATGAGTTTTCTTCTCCTTGTTTATGAGAGTCAAAATTACATGTTGATCAACTGAATTATACAGCTAGATAAATTACAGTCTAGAATTATTGCCTAGTCTTACTAAACCGGAAGACTATTAAAAAGGAAAGGAGGAGGAAGAGGAGGAGGAGGAAGACGGAGATGGGAAAGAGGAAGGGGGGAAACTGTGTGGAGGAATCAAGATTCCGTATTTTTCTTGATGATGTAACATAAATTATTGCAAACGTAATTATTCATGCTGAGGCCTCACTGACTACTCTGGAATCTAAAGACAGGAGGAGCATGGTTAGAAACAGAAGGAACTCCATGCTAGAAATATATATGTACCTCCGTACATATATATGATAAGCCTGCTCACATGCGTTGTTATGACATATGTTAGAAAGTGAGGTGTTTCCTGTATCTGTGTTTCTACAGTTGCTTCTAAAAGTCTTTGTTAGATACACCAGGTCCCAACCAGCAGCGCTGGGGAAGTGAGGGTAGTGTCTTTCATCTTAGGGAAACGAGCAAACCAGTTGCAAACCTGTGGCTTCCATCTGCCCTACTGTTTAAGAAAATACTGAGCAAAGTTTCCATTCAATAAACAGCTTGCTTCTCACGGAGTGTGGTTACCTGGATCTTCCTGTGTTCCTGGAGTCCCTCCATCATTCTGTATCTCACAGTGGACTTTCTTTCTCTAAGGAGCCACATGGTTTCCTGGGCCCTAGACACCCTTTCTAGGTGCTCACACTGACAAAGCTTCCTCCAGGCCCTCTGCGTCCCCAGCTGTTCTGTGTGGTCCCACTCACAGCTTGCAGAGATGACTGATCTCTGACAGCGTGCAAGCTTGCCGTTCTAAGATTCTTATGGGTACAGACTTGCCGAGGCCATGTCTATGGAAAGGGATAGCCTCTATGTAAAGCAGGTGGGTCCTGACCTACAGCCTGGGCTTTGTGTCGCGCAAGCAGACTGTTATCAAGAGAGGAGATATGAAACCCCACATGTGAACCTTCTAATATTTTGGGGAGCCTTTGGAAAATACTGGCATGCCTGATAGGATGTGCTAAGGGCGAGTGGGAAGCAGGAAGATGACAGACCCAAGTTTGGGCATTTGAAGAGGGAGACGGGCAGCTGTAAGGGCCTGGCAGAACTCTGTAAACAAACCCTTCCATCTGACAGCCACTCTCTAGGGCACCCTAGTTCTTGCCCAGCTGGTCTCAGCAAGGGTCCAAGTTCTGGGCACAATTTGGGGCTCTCTGAGTGAATCTGGGGCACAGTAATGGGAATGAAACTTGCTCCTGGCTGTTGGGCTGGGGTCTTGTAGAACTAAGCTCCAGGGTCCTCCCCTCTCCCATCCCCAGGAATGGACACCATGTGTTTGCTTCTTAAGATAGGGGTCTTAAGGTGGCAGACCTCCTCTGGTTCGGCGGTGGCTGCTGCCATCTGGCCCTGGAGAGCCAGGTGCCCATAGTCAGTGGTCATTTGTGAAGCCAGGCCTCCCAATTCCTCCGGGTTAGTAACCGACTTAGTCATCTGGAAAAAGAAAACAAGCAAGACACAAATACATACACAAAGAGAAGCATCAGAACCATGTGTTAATACCCTGGGAAGCCAAAGGGTCTCCTTTACTTTTAGCCTCTGGGGAAGGGGAAGGCCAGGCCTTGCATAATGGCTGGACACTGGGGAGGGCAATTCAAGCAAAGCCCATGCTGCATTGCACACAACAGGCCGGGGCTGGGGCTGCCCTGCAGCACAGACCAGACGGGCACATGCTCAGCGTGCAAGGTGGTGTAGCGTGGAGCCAGGTCCTCAGGGCCCAATCTCAGGGAGAATGGATATGGGGTCACCAGAGGAATGCCCACAAGGGAGCACTCTAGGGAATGAACCTTCTGAGTGGGATATCCTGATCTAGGCTTCTATGAGGATCTAGGCAAGAGAGGATCTGAAGATAGGGCTTACCAAGCCATGAATGAGACCCAGTGGAAAAGCCAACATCAGGGAATAAAGTTCTTGGGTAACTTCGTAACAAAGCATGACAAGGTGCTTCGGGAAACATGGTGGTCCCCCATGACCCACACAGTGCATGCATCCAGTCTGCCTACACCCCAGAATAGCATGCCTCAGTTTAGTGTTAACCAGCCTTTACCTCTGTTTTCTGCCATGAACAAAAAAGTCACCTAAAAGACAGCCTGTGTCTCTTTTCCAGGAATCTCACTCCTGACCTATTTCTTTTCTTACTCTTTAAAAAAAAAAACTTATTTTTATTTATAGGTGTGAGTGTATGTGTGTGTCTCCACATACCACAAGGCATGTGTGGAGACCAGAGGACAACTTACAGTTGGTTGGTTCTTTCTATTGCTAGGGTTCCAGGCCTGAGTGGAGGTCATTAGCCTTGGTTACGAGTATCTTTACCTGCTAAGCCACCTTGCTGGCCCCCATTAACACCTTGATTTTAAAGGGCTATTCCTTTTAGTTTTTAGACAAGGTCTCAGGTAGCTCAAGCTGTCCTCGTTCTCAGTATGTAGCTAAGGATAACCTTGAACTCCTAATTCCCCTTCTACTTCCTAAGGACTGGAATTACGAGCAAGTGCCATCATGGCCAGCTTAAAGGGCTTTTAAAAAGCCCCTTTAAAGGACTCCTATCTACAGAGGTGGGTTCTGAGGAAGACAAATGGCATCCCAAAAACAATGAGGGTGTATCATGAGCTGTCCCATTTGTGCCTCAGCAGTAGGAACACAAAGACTCTTCACCTAACAGCTCTGACCAGAAGTGCCAGGCTAGCCACCTCAGGATGTCATACACTGGAGGGTGGGTTTGTTGGGAATCACAGGTACCAAGGGATGAGACAGCCTGGCTCAAAGCCTGGCCCAGAAGACTCTCCAGGAACGTTGAGGATACTCAAAGATTCCATTGGCAGACTGCACAGTAAGGGGACTTTGATTCGTCCCCTGTACTCCTCTGAAAGCATGGTCCTGGGGTGACCTCCAACTTGCCAAGACACTCAGAAGTGACTGTGACTGTTTCCCTCCTTCCTCAGGCCACATTTACTTAAACAGTAGGCCTGGTACAGAGTTCCCACGCATGAGTAGGCAGGGGAAGACTTCGTGGTCCAAGCTCATCCTCTAGTGGACACACAATTACATGAAAGAGCCAGTGAGAAAGGTGACTTGGCAACTCAAGCTAGGCCACTTCGACGGCCACCTCAGGCTTATGTGGCAATCCTCTTGCATTTGGGGCCCCAAGTGGAGAGTAATGTTTTCTGTGTATCCTCTCTCTGAAGATCACATTTGTCATCCTCCATGTAACTCTATAATGCCAAGAGAGCCCATACTGCTCCCCAGAGACATTTATGAAGACTCATCTGGAACAGTGTTGTTTGCATTATGTTTCATTGAAAAAAAAAAAAACCCATTACTTCTGCTGTCAGGAACTAGAAAAAAAAAATAAACCACACCAATTTTGCCTAAAGGACTGATTGCTCAAGTGTTTCATGCTTTTATTATTTTACTCCCAAATATCTTCTCTTATACTAGAACTTAAACTTATTAAAACACCTCAGTCTTTTCAGGGATGAACAGGATTCTCTCCTTTTTTTTTTTTTTTTTGGTTTTTCAAGACAAGGTTTCTCTGTGTAGCCCTGGCTGTCCTGGAACTCACTCTGTAGACCAGGCTAGCCTCGAACTCTCGAACTCAGAAATCCACGTGCCTCTGCCTCCCAAGTGCTGGGATTAAAGGCGTGCGCCACCACCGCCCGGCAGATTCTCTCCTTTTTAATGCCACCTTCTTTCTCATTTCCTGCCTTCTCAGAAGTTCTCTCCTCCCTTAGTTCCCTGTGTTCATGCCCAAGTCTTAGTCAACTTTAATTCCTTCTTCCTGGGGCTTCTCTACCACAGGCAACCAGAAGGACCACAGAGAGGGAGGTAGGAGCTGATGTCCAGGGAGAAACTGGCTCACTAGTCAATCTCTCTGACACAGATCCTAGATTCACATACTTGAAGATTCAGTTGGCGGTGGGCAAAGCAGCAACCCACAGTGGGCGGGGCGTGGAGACTCAGATGGCGGTGGGCAGAGGGGGAACCCACAGCGGGCGGGGCGTGGAGACTCAGATGGCGGTGGGCAGAGGGGGAACCCA
>NW_021604856.1:1182363-1238759 GCF_004785775.1 Grammomys surdaster
GGCAGAGGGGGAACCCACAGTGGGCGGGGCGTGGAGACTCAGATGGCGGTGGGCAGAGGGGGAACCCACAGTGGGCGGGGCGTGGAGACTCAGATGGCGGTGGGCAGAGGGGGAACCCACAGTGGGTGGGGCTGCTTTTTTTCTTCTTACCATTTCCTGAGCTGTGACAGCAATGGCTTTGGAGTATTTAACCACAGTCGTCTGGTAGTCAACAAATGTTCCCTTTGGTTCTGGAGGTGTGCCTTCATCCAGCTGTGGATAAGAGAAGAACTCAGGAGTCATAGGAAGCCCGACCAAGTATAGGCTGTACTTGTAAGAAGTAAAAACTTAGGAAGAATAGAGAGCCCCTCAGAGGTTTCTTTGGTTCAAACTCAACTCTGAGTTCTCCAATCAGAATGCAATGGGGGTACACATAAGGCATCCGGGGACACAGGCAAGATAGAGTCCCAGTTTTATCTAACAGGAGTGGAAAGTATTTCAGAGGAATAACAATTTAGCCAAGTCTCAGCAGATAAAGAGGAGGCTGCCCACAAACACAGAAGGGGAGGAGGCTGCCCACAAACACAGAAGGGGAGGAATCTCAGGAAGAGGGGACCGTGTTCATGTACATGATGATGAGAGAGTGGTGGAAGATGAGGTGGGAGGAGGCAGAATCTCCATCACCGAGGACTTCCATGACAACACTACAGTCCACCACTACCTGTGCCCAGGGCAGCCTAGTGATTGATGAGCTAAGTCAATGGAAAGACCTGGAGGACTTAAGGACTCGCTTTTGACTGCCTGCCTCCAAGTGCAACAGCAACTAAGAAAAGGGCAAGATCACTGTGAGAGAGGGGATTGGACAGTCCCTTGGAAGGTCCAGGTGAAGTGTGGTCCCCTGGATGTTACATCAGGGAAGGTTAATGTGGTGGTTAATACTGATCGTCAACTGGACAGTAGAATCATCTCGGAGAAAGACCGCAAGCATGTCTGTGTGAGAGATTCTACAGTCAGCTAACTGAAGTGGGAGGAACCCAGGAAGAACTGAATGTGGGCCATCCCATGGGCTGGGTGGTTCTAGAATAAATAAAAAGGAGAGTGAGCTGGGGGCCAGCATTCACACCTCTTTTCTCCTCCCCAACTACAGATGCAATGTGACCAGCTCCAGCCACCGCGCCTTTCCCACCATGCTGGACTGGATCCCTCAAACTGTAAGCTAAAATAAACCCTCCCTCCTTTAAGTTGCTTCCTGTTAAGCAACTTAACAATGATCACAGTAGGAGTGTGGGGAGAACAGTGAAATCCCAGGCTGTATGTTACAGGAAGGAGAGGGAACCCTCGTGTGTATCCTCGGCTGCCAGCGGTTCCTGTCACCATCAGGAGAAACCAGGCTTACTTCTCAAGAGGCAGCTGGACCAGAGAGCAGCTGTGTGGATGCCGCTGTCACAGCATAAGGCAACACAGTGAGCGAGGCTGGTGAGCTAGCAAAGACAGACTCAGGGCCTGGCTTCCACTCTCTGAGGACTTACAGGACATTCCCTATCTTTACATTAATACTGAGAAAAAGAAAAAAAAAAGAGGATCATTTGGCTTTTAATTGCTACTAAGAAACCATGGACTTGACTATTCAACATCTCCTGTGGACATGTTTGTTTCCAAAGTTCTGGTGTTCTGCTGTTTTGAAACCCTCCTGAGCCTTACCCAATGGTCTCGAGGAGGAGGAGAAATTTACTCATTGTCTGCTAAACTGTCCGTATTAGAAGCATGAGCAGCACATAGTGGGCACTGTTAGAGACTTTGAGACGTAGAGCCTTGGGTCTCCGAAGGGAGACACAGTCTAACCCAGCTTGCTACTTCATTAGTGTGGGGGTGATGGGAGAGGGTTGTGGAGCCATTACTCCAGTGACTTCCAGGGGGTCGTTCCTTTATGGAGAAAGTGACAGCTAATGCCTAAACCAGCAATTTAAGACCGTGTATTATTCTAAAATACTACACTGATGCATACATAATCCAACCGTAGGCATTCCCCAACACAGACACTGTAACACTACTGTCTGTGATACTAACACTAAGCTGACAATTAGCTGCTGATGAACAGCCGTTTAACCCGACAATATAAAAAAGACATCATTAAAGACAAAAATCCATAGAGGAAAAGAGAAACCATGGAGTTGAGACTCTCTTCAGTCTGAAGCACTGTCAACTGGTTGCTGAGCCAGAAAACGCCCTATGAGAGCTCACCAAGACCTTTCATACACATTATTTAACGGTTTATGCATTTAAGTGACTATCAACATGTAAGAGTTCTGAAGGTCCCATTAGAGATTCCTAGGGTCCACTCAATTGAGACTGTGACAGAGCAAGACAAGAGTCCAGGACCCTGCATTTAGAAAGTTCCTCAACTCCAAAGTAGCCATTCCAAGGGCCAATGCTTGGAAATCATTTCCCGACTCTTCCTGGAGCCACCTCCCTATCATAGCCTATAAAGAGGCCATGAGGTGTAAGTAAATATTTCCGTTTACAAACAAGGAAGCCAGTGATACTTTTCACAATGTCTATTTTTAACCACAACTGGAAAGAACAGTGCGGTACCTTATAAATCTGATGAATTGATAGCAAATTAAAAAACGGTATGTTGGATATATGACTGGCCATCTGCTGGCTTGCTGGTCTCGGCCTTGACTAAGAGTTTCTCAGAGAAGACCATGAAGGAATGGTGTGTGAGAGAGATGGAGACGGGATTGGAACGGTTTAGGGGCTAACGCAAGCCTACCTTGCTCATGGCCTCTGCGATGGCGTCCACCATGCCTCCCACCAGCCCCACCTCACTGGCAGCTTCATTCAGTGTCACCATAATGTCATCTACAGCTTCCTTCATCAGCTGCGCAGCCTCTGTGATGGCGTCGTGGGTGTGCTGTGCCTGAGAAGGAAATGAACAATGTCTGAAATAGCACAAGTCACTGCTCACCCTTAAGAATCACTTGATGTGCTAAGAATAACCTTAAAAAAAAAATCAGAAGACAAGGCTGGGCCTGGTGTTGCATGTCTAGGGTCCCAGCATTCAGGAGGCCCTCGTGTTTAAGGTTAGTTTAAGTAGTATGGTGAGACTTGAGAACAAACAATCAATCCCAAGGAAAACCACACCCTGCAAAACAGCCACACAATGCATTCGAAATGTTTTCTTTCTCTGATTCCATACATTGACTTGCAGAATCAAAAGCAACCCCCCCTTTTTTTTATAATAATAAGAGAAAAGAAACATGTAACACCAAACTGTCAAGACTAGCTTTATATGCTGCTCTGTTCAGGATGGTGGGGAATGCCACAGGTTCATAAACACACAGATTGACACATTTATTTAAAATATTCGGTAATACAAAGAAAAAAATGTTTTTCATAACAAATGTACTTCTCTTCAACAATGCCCAGCACACCAGAATTCCCTTTCTATAAATAAGTTGGATTATGGAAATGTCGGTGCATGAAAGAGAGACAAATTGGCAGAGCCTAACAGGCTGTAGAACTAGGCTGTAAGTTATATTGCTGGAACATTGGCAGAGTAGATGAGGACAGTTGCCAAGGGCAGAAGCCCTGCAGGTAATACCCAAGTACCCACATGTTCCTCGGACAGCATCCTGGACACTTGCCAACGTTAAGGGTGGGATTAGGAGCTCGAAATGAAAGAGCCAACGGAGATGAAACAATGCCGGTGCAGATATCTCACAGGGCAGGAAGATATAAGGGAAAGACTTACCCTATGGGTGCAGAAAACCTAGAAACCTAGGTTCTAGTTTTTGCTCTACCACTGATGAGCCACCCGGCAGAACCCAGCTAGCTCCTTTTCAGTGAGACGGGGAGGACTGTAAGAAGTCTATGTTCTAAACGCCTGATAAAGCAGGAAGCTGCAGGTACCTTATGTATAAGAAGGGCAGGCTAGCGGGAACTCTACCCTTACTCTGTGCCATGTAATAGAATGAGAGTGACTTAAATGTCAGAATGTCACTGTCCTCAAGCACTGCATCCATACAACAGCTGTGGCTATCCTGGCCCAACTCAGTGGCATAAGCCTCCCCAAAGGTCCACAATACTGTATTTTTATACAGTAATAAATACCTTGATGGATATGAAGGAAGGGAAGCCAGTGGGAATTAGAGGATGGGCTCTATCTGAACTAAAAGGCTGTGAGAAGCAAGTTCCTCAAATATGGAAGCTGACAAGATGCCAAACATGCTGCTTGCAGCTATCCTCTTGATACCTGTTGAGGAACCAACCTGACGCCATCTTAGGCTCAAAAACATCTTACAGTAAAGACAAACTAGGTTCATTTTTGTTTGTGATTAAATCTGTTTCTCAAGGAATTGGTCTCTGCCCCACCTGTAACCTTAACAACAAATGGTTGTGTACTGCCTGTTCCAGGCATGGCAATCCTGTCTTTGTTTCAAGAAGTTGTTTATAACCATCTTGCAACCCTACCTTTGTTTCAAAAAGTTATCTGACCACCAATGACTACCTGGTTATGAATACCTGCTGCTATGGCTACCTTATTATGACCACCTTGCAACATGTCTTTGCTTCAGTAAGGACTACTTAGCTATGACGTTCTGCTCCTGTAACTCCTCTTATTTTGCCTGCCTTGTCTTCCTCATGTCCAGTGCTGACCTCTTGAACCTCACCTTAGGGAGAAGCAGCCCATGTACATGAACAAAAAACTTGCTTTAATTAACTGATTGCATTAATTATTTTGGCCATGATAATTTGGGTTGGTGGTCTTTCTCCTCTCATCTTTGAGATTAATGCTGTGTAGACACACAGAATTCTGCCTTTAGGACAGAAGTGGGAAAGCTCATGATGTAAGCTCATAGCCAACTTCACAATACAGAGTAAGGCAGAATGTGCAAACTGCTGTATTCTGCTACAAGTCTTAAAGGTGGCATTCCTGTGCAGATTTCTCTAGAGAAAGCCTCTAAAACTGCAGACTCCCATTACACAAGCTCAAACAGAAGGAGTGCTTTTTCAGTGTGTCGTGGCTATGGTGAGAACACTAGTGACACAACTCTACAGGACCACTCCAAAGTTAAACACATGTTTTAGGAGAGAGGTGAACCGCTGCCAGCCAGACACTTGCTTTCCCCTTCAAGGGTCTTAGGAGTGCAAACTCTTAACAGGAGTGGGGCAAGTCTTGAAGAGAGATGTTTGTGCTCCTGGCTGACAGATCATTGAAATGAATGAATCCTCAAGAAACGAATCTCCCCAGGGACTTCATGCTGGGAGAAGGAAAAGGCTGAGTCTTGCTGCCAGTCATAGAGGGAGGCTGTCTCCTAGAAAGAGATCTTACACAGTTTTGACAACTAACGAGTCAGACCACCTTGCAGGAGATACCGAGCCCAGACAATGATAATTGGGACCACACTATGACCTGGATGGCTTGCTATACATACTTCTTGCCCTCTATGTAAACCTAAACTTTAAAAATGGACTTGGGGATTACGGGACCCCTTTATTTGTTCTTCTTCCCAATGTGGCTGCAATGAATGAATTATCCTCTGCTGTTCACATTGCTCGTCTTTAATTGGCCCACTGAGAGTGAGTGGACAGAGATTATTGGCATACAGCAACCTGGGGGCAGGCACCAAGGATGCCAGAGAAAGGCACAGATACAAGGTCTGATCTTAACAACTCTGGAAACAAGAACATAATTCATGGAAGGCATCAGTAAATTACCGAATGAACCCCTCAGCAAACATCTTTGCTCTTGGATAGCCTAGAAATAAACTACCTGACTGTCTGACTGGAGATAAGCTCTCCATGTTCACATGTGTATGAATGCATGTGTAGGTGCATGTGTACATGTGTGTGGAGAGAGAGGCTTACCCTAGGTCCTCCCCTCAAACACTTTGTACCTCATTTGCTGAGGAAGGGTTTCTCACGGAACCTGGCTGGAGCTTACTAACTGGCTAGCCTGGCAGGCCAGTGAGCCTAAGGTCTCCAGTGCTGCATTCACCTGTGTGTATTGTGGTGCATGGTTTGGTATGTCGGTGTTGGGCATCTGACCTGAGGTCTTTATTCTTGGGTGGCAAGCACTTTATTGACTGAGCCATCTCCTCAGCCAGTGTTCTTCCTATCTGAGCTTTACAGACTTCTAGAGTGTCAGCTCCAAGGCCACCTCTTCTCTAACATCCCTAGGCATGCCTTCCTCGACATGCCTTCACTTCTCTCTGAAGCTCAGGGGCAGGCTTCATCTTCATTGGGCAGCCTGGCCCTAGTCCATACACTGTGGGCTGGCTCAGGACAACAGCTTTAGACATCCAAAGAGACAGTGGGATCTCAGTGAAAACACACTTTGACAACCAGCAGCCCTCTGGGAAGCAGAGTGAGCAGGATAATAATGAGGTCATTATTTTAGGGTCTGGAGCGACTCCCTTATTCCTGCTCCCCACACACGGAAAAACCACATCTGGTCTTTTTTGGACACATGTCTGAAGACAGCTTCCAAGGAACCTTTTCCTCCCAGATGGGACTTCCACCACAAAGCCCCAGACAGCAGGCAAAGACATCAGAGTGGTTCGGAAGGGAGAAGACAGGAGTGGGTCTCAGACTTTAGGGGCTGGGGCAGGCAACTGACAATTAGAGCTCTCTGGAGGGGATGAGGATGTGGCTTGGCTGGAGTGTTGCATAAAGCAAACTTGAAAGGAATTCTATAGAAATGAAGGGGGGAGGGATGATGCCTCAGGAGCTCAACGGGCTGTGAGAGGAGCCACACAAGCATGCACCTCTGTCTGGATTTATTACCTACCTGATAGATAGAAGGGTATCAGCCCACACTAGCCTCAAATTCCCCATGTAGCTGCAGACCTTGGACTTCTGAGGCTCCTTCTCCCAAGAGCTGGGATTATAGGTGTATGTCACCACTCCCAGCTCATACAGGGCTGGAATAGAATCCAGGGCTTGGTGGATGCTAGGCTAGTGCTCTACCAACTGAGGTACATCCCACATTCCTGTTTTCACACACTCTTCTCATTTAGATTTACCCTCACTGCTTAGTAGAGGAGACAAAAAAATGGATCACTTTGCTAGCAAGAGGCGGCCTGGGGATTTGACTACTTTTGACCCAGACCCTGAGAGTTTGTTTAATCAAATCAGAACTACTGTTGACTACTTAAGAACATTCCATTGCATTTTATTACCTATTTATTTAAAATGAAACTTAACATTCATTTAGTACGCGTATGCGTGTTGCACATGTGTGCACATATGTGGGACCCTGCGTGTCACAGCACATGTGTGGAGGTCAGAAGGTAACTGAGGGATTTCTCTTTTGTCCATGTGGGTCCTTGGAATTGAACTCAGATCAATAGGCCTGGTGGTGATTAGCCACCAGCTCAGCCATCAGGCCACCCCAGTTACCAATGCTGTGACTTTGTTTCATCTACAAATGAGATTGCAACACCAAATCAACAGCACACAGAGCTTTCCAAACATCCCCCAAATGATAACATCCGAGTTGATTGATGATGTGGCCTCAGCCAAGGGTCTAAAGAAGCAAACTATACAGTAAAGCCTGTTATCTCAGCCCTCAGGAGGTTGCAGAAGGAGGATCATAAAGTTGAGGCCCTCCCTGGGCTACACAGCTAGTTTCAGGGCAGTATGGGCTGGCTACATTCCCTGTTTCTAAAAGGGGAGGGGAGGGGAGGAAAGGAAAGGGGTGGAGGGACAGTATCAGCAGCAAACTTAATGACCAAAATGTCATTTGGAGCAAGCCTGTCATAGTCTCCAGACAAAACACAGGTTGAACACTGGGATGGGGCAGAGGTCTTGTCATCGGTCACCACCGGTCACATCACACCATCTGATGTAAGAACTAGTCTTACTGATGGAAAACGGTTCTAGCCACTACTTCCATATGGGAATGTCACTATGGCGCATCGGTACTGACTATAAATGTGCCGGCCATGAGGGTCCAAAGGGAGCTTTGAACTCATAGTCTAAGCAGACATATCAGCATCTTCAAAGCCCAGAGAACTCCTACTTGATATTCTACTGACACGGAAAGCGTCATGTGGGAGTTGGCAACGCATGGCAGGAAGAAAGCTCCAGGGACAAGCCTGCTCTAGTCTGAGGGGTGCTGCAGAAGGGTTGGCCCAATCTCTGGACTCCCACTGCTGACCATCACAGTCAGAGTTGTGTCCACTATGCTTTTGGTCCTGTACCACCATTTTGGTAACTAGTTACTATTTCCAAAAGACTTTGAACGTTTGGAGGGTTGTGGCTGGCTCTTATCATTTTAGTATTCAAATTATACTCTTAATAACTGCTAGATATGTGAAAGACGGGATGTAGAAAAGGCCAGGTTTCTCTGCCCTGGGTCCTGCTAGTAAGTCAAAGTCACTGTTTACAGTTGGATGTTCAAAAAAATATGGATTAAAAGGGGGCTGGAGAAAGGGCTCAGTGGTTAAGAGGGCTTGCTGCTTCTGCAGAGGGCTGGCATTTGGTTCCCAGGACCTATGTCAGGGGGGCTCACAACTGCATGTAACTCAAGCTCCCTGGAATCTAATGCCCAGTTCAAACATTTACGAATACCTCCGTTAGGTATACACAGGCACACATACACATACATAAGTAATAAAATATGGCTCTGTCTCAGTATTAGTTGTCAACTTGACACAGTCTAGACAAACTTCAACATCTCAGCTGAGGGACTGATTGTCTTTATCAGATTGCTCTGTGAGGGGTTGTCTTAATTGAGGGTCCAGTCCATTTTGGTTCACCCCATCTGGAGACAGGTGGGTCTGGGTATATAAGAAAGCTGGCTGAGCATTAGACCAGGAATGACTGAGCAGGCAAACAGCATTCCTCCACAGTTCCTGCTCCTTCCAGGTTCCTGCCTTGAGTTTCTTCTTGATTTCCCTCCATGATGGACTGACTTGGCTGTGTAAGCCAATAAGCCATTTATTCTTCTAAGTTGCTTTGGGTCAGAGTAACAGAAAGGAACTAGAGCAGGTGGCGCCTGTCTAAGGTGACCACAGCTCCCAGGCCTTATATAAAGGTCATATTCCTTAGCAAAGATGAGATGTATCAGTTATCATTGTCCAACTTCTTGTCCAGCTGTGCTCATCTGCATATTCCAGATGCCCCAGACTGTTTACACATTTTAGAAGGCTCCACACTCTTTGTAATTCTATATTATGTCCATGCTGCTGCTAAGTTGCTTATTTATTTGGATATGTGTGTGCCTGACTGTATGCACCATAGATATGGAGGCCAGAAGAGGGCACTGAATTATAGATACTGTGAGATACTTGATACATACTCAGAACGGAAGCCAAGCCCTCGGCCCAAACAGTAAGCACTCTTACCCTTTAAGCCATCTCTTCAGGTCCTGTTACCTCTTAAGTTCTAAGCAAAATGCGATACAAGGTCAGTCATCCATGACAGACTGGTGCCATGTCTGGCTCTTTAAAGCCAACTCACTGTAGGAAATGTCCTTACAAACTGATGGGGGCAAACTGATGTGTGTGTGTGTGTGTGTGTGTATGTGAAGGCTGTTATATTAAATTAGCATTTTTTGGGTTGGGGAGGTAGCTCAGTGGTAAGAATGTTTGCCCAGCTTGTGTGAGGCCCTCCAACATTGAAAAGATAAGCAAACTGCATCACCATCCCTGAAGGAGAAGAGCAATCACATTCACTGAAAGCAAATGTCAACACCTAGCAGGCACCCTGTAAGTACACCAGCTTAGTCCTACAATAACCAAACCACATACTCTTCTGCCCCGTGAGTGCTTGCATACATACACTACCAAGGAAGGAGAACTTGTGAATAACCCTTCAGTTTGGAAAGCCATCAGGTTATGTCTCTTTTAGACCGGGAAATCAACTTGGAGGTGTTTTTTGAGGAAGGAGACAATACAGGAGGGATCTGGACTCCCAAGCCAGCCCCGATGCCTTAAAGCATACCTTGGGATTTCCTCCACCTTCTTTGGCTGCATACAGCATCTGGAGGGCAGATTCTGCAAGAGTCTTGGTCTGGTCCAGCACTGTCATCTGTTGTTGATGGTCCAGCATCTTAGAGGCAACACCAACTGCAGCTAAGATCAAGGGCTCGAAGTAGCTTGCCAGCTGTGTCACCTTTCAAGAAAGAAAAATCCCAGATGTATCATGTAAGTTTGGGTCTTCTTTTTTTGGGGGGAGGGCTTGTTGAGAAGGGGATTTGGATCAAGGATGAGATGACTCATAGGAAAAGGCGTGTTTGGCTACAACTTTTTAAATACTTTCGAGTTAACAATCTATTGCTTGGTGTTTCTTCCTGGGGGGATTCTCCATCTCCTGTCCTTATATGGTAAGAAACCCATTCTGAGGTAGACACTAGACTTATACCCAGTTTTATAAATTGTCAGTTTTATAAGTTAAAACTGTTAAGAATAAGAGACATCCCACAGATTCAAAAGGGAAGGAGGAGAGAAGAGAGGAGGGTAATGAGGTGGGGGCAGACAAAGAGAATCTGCAAAGCTTTTCAGTAGACAGCCCGACTGGTGTCCTCGCCAAGCACTGGGCCAAGCCTTGAGAACAGGAAAAAAAGCAAAATGATTTCACCACTGTTGAACTCCTTTGTTTGGCTCAACCTGGGATAATAAAAAGCTGGTCAAGGGGCTCAGAATGTAGCTCAGTGGTAAATTACTTTTCTAGTGTGCGAGGGGTCCTGGCTATGACCTCCAGTTACCAAACCAAACCAAACCAAACTAAACTCCACTACCAACCAAAAAAAAGAACAAAACCAAACTGATTAAGACAGCTACCTACTGCCCCAGGATAGACTTCCTCCCAGCAGACAGCAGACTATGCCACATACATGCCACACATGGTACACACACACACACACACACACACACACACACACACACACACACACACATTTGGATGCCCCAGGATCAAACATCACAAATATTCATCAGGCCCATCCCCTGTGTTTTTCATCCAATTCCTCAGTAAATCTCAGTTCCAATTTTAAGAAGCAGATCCAGATGAAGAGAAACTGAGGCACAATCTTGGGCTGTATGCTGACGCCATGCTGCTGTGAGGTGAGGGTGGGGCTCACTTCACAGTCTGGCTCTTGGCGTCCTCTCCTCAATGGCATCCTTTTGCTTTAGTGTTTATTCTAGTTCGGCTGCAGTCACACTTGAGACTCAGTGTCTGTTTCTTGCCTTTGTAACATATTTGAAGTTGGCGGAGGGGGTGTGTGATGGGGGGTTGGTAGAGAGACACCCATTATTTAACAGCTAGAGAACCATATTTTCACAGTTGGCTCCATCTATTTCCATGCTGATAAAACCTACCAGCACCGATGGCTACTCCAACTCCTCCTTTTTGTGCACCATAACTAACTGCTAAGCTTCCCACTGAGGGTGTTTTATGCAAATCTTTAGCCTGTGGCTCCCTTAAGGGTCTTTTCCATCACAGGAAAGGCTAGTGTTGTGGGGATAAAGGAGGAGAGGCCACTTCCTACGAGCAGGCACTGGGTCACAAACAAAGCAAGGGTCGGGAGGTTATGAAGACTAGCCCAGTCGTGAGTAGCAGTGTCCGGAAAAAAAGAACAGTAAAAGTCACTAGAGCTAACAGTGAGACAGGACTACGGGCCAGCAATAAGAATACTACAGTTCTACTATTCTCATTAGGTTAGCTTACAAAGACATCTGAGTAGCGCTGCTGCTGACCTACTGTGCCCTTATGTGCATTTGTCCGTGTTTGTAGATACGTGCGGGTGCACGTGGAGGCCAGAGACTGATACCTGGTGTTTTCCTTAATTGTTCTCCACCTTATTCTGTGTGTGGGATA
This sequence comes from Grammomys surdaster, assembly GCF_004785775.1. Taxonomy (NCBI): domain Eukaryota; kingdom Metazoa; phylum Chordata; class Mammalia; order Rodentia; family Muridae; genus Grammomys; species Grammomys surdaster. Next base: position 1,194,169 of record NW_021604856.1, read on the forward strand.
TGTGTGCACATGTATGGTTGGGTCTGTACGGCCATGTCCAGACGTGATAGCCAGAAGATGTCTAGCGTCTTCCTGGATCAGTCTCTGCCTTATTCCCTTGAGACAGGGTCTCTCATTGAATCTGCAGATCAGCAGTTTGGTGAGGCAAACTTCCAAAATTTTCTCTCCCCATCCCGTGCTAGGGTTACAGGCACACGCAGCAATGGTCAGCTTTTTCCATGGGTGCTGGAGATTCAATCTCAGGTCTTCATGCTTGTACAATAAACACTCTACCTGAGCCATCTTTCCAGTTCTTTGATCTGAATTTTTGGTTTCTCACTGAACTTGGAGGTTGCAGATTTGACTAGATGTCTTCATGGTCAGTTATAGGTTGGTTACTGAGATGAGGACTAGTTCTACTTTCCAAGGAGGAGAGACAATGTGGTCCAAACGCTAACCAGGGACAGAGGGAACATCTATGGTAGCCTGTGAGCCCTAGAGACAGTCCTGTTTCCACCTGCTTTGTGCTGGGGTTATAGATGTGTACCACTGCCTCTAGTTTATATGGGTACTAGGGATCTGAACTTGGGTTCTCATGCTTGCAAGGCAAGAGCTTTACCTGATACTTCCTCAGAGCCCTCTCTGTGGATCTTAAAGGAGCCCCTTGAAGGCCAGGCGGGTAGCCAGCAAGCCTGCCTTCTTTGTCCAGATGTGGAGGGTCCCAGCCTGAGCAAGCAAAGGCAGCTCTGTTCACAGGCTCAGGACTTATTCCTTCCCCAAGAATGATGCTGGCTTCAGCACCAGTGGCAATAGGGTACCATGGTGGTGGTCTGAGTGAGAAATGGCTTTCCGAGGCTCCTGTGTTTGAACACTTGATCCTCAGTCAGTGGCCCTCTCTGGTAAGGTTATAAAGCTTTTAGAAGATAGGGTCTTGCTGGAGGAAGGGCGTCACTGGGGCTGGCTTAGGGGTCTCGTGGACTGGCCCCACTCTTGTTGTCTCTGCTCCTCAACTACAAGGCTGGCCTCTTGCTCCTATTATCATCGGGCCTTCGCTGCCATGATATACTCTATCCTTTTGGAACTGTCAGCCAAAATAAACCTTACTCTCCCAAGTTGCTTTTAGTCAGGTTTTTATCATGCATCAGAAAAGTAACTAATACAAGGACTAGTGCACTAGAATCCTATCTGTTCTCTAGGTTTATTTGATCAGTAATTAACTTTCCAAACGGAGATGTAACGAATCAAGAGTTGTTAAGTGGTGGGGGAAAGAGAAATGTTCTAACTAAACTAGTGCCCAGTATTCTTAGAGAGGTGAGCGGGCCATGAAGAACGACAGTCCTAGTCTTGGGTCCTTTACACAGACTTCTTCACAAACTGTGTTTTAGTGTGCTCATCTGTAAAGTGGGCTTCGTGACAGTGCTGTTCTCACGGCATTGTGAGGGATACTGAATCAAAGCACAGGAGAACACCGAGGCACAGGCTTTTGGGAATAATGATAACCCCCCCACCTCCCTAAACACGAGTACCATCTCTCAGCAGGGTATCCTGCTTCCACGTTACCTTATGTCCAAGTTGGGCAGCTTCTCCCCGGGCTGCTGTGGCAATGGGGTCAATCAGATGCCCAATCTCCTGGACCACTGAGGTCAGCTGTTCCTGTAGGGCCTGAGAGAGGGAGAGTAGTCAAGATCATTTGACAACAGTTCCTTACAATGCTATGTCATTCTGAAAAGCCCTTTATGAAGGATGATGGGACTTGCATGATATCAGAATGCCTGGACGCTCCCCTGCTCGTCCATTCCCTGACTGGCCTTGCTCCCCAGGGTGAGACCCCTTATCCTTCCTCAGATGAAGCAGGCCTGAGAGTGCGGTTCTCACTGGCTTCATTCGCAGCAGCCCTGACAACTGCTGCTGGAGCTATCTTCATGGTTGGTTACATACTGATTATGGGGAATGAGGACTAGCTCTACTTTCCAAGAAGAAGAAACAACGTGGTCCAAATGGAGACGGCTAATCAGGGACGGAGGGAACATACTGGTCTTGGTGTTCTCAGAACTTAAAGAGGAGGGGGGAAAGGGTGATGTGAAAATGAGATCAGATCTCCGAAGGCTTCACTGATGGCACACCATGAAGGAACCAGACGGTCTGCATGCAGAGCTTAGCTAGACTCTGCTCACTGTCCTTGGTGACTTGCAGGTAAATACTGGAAATGACACTCTTGAGGTATTTCTTATCGGGTCTGACAGGATTTTAAATCTCTGCTTCAAATAGATGAGTTTAGGCTGTTAAGAGACAAGGAAAGAAAGCCAGACTGTGCTGGGAAGGGGGAGGGGGGGAGGGGAAACTTTGAGGCTGGAGATGAACTGGAAGCAGGAAAAATCCCCTCCCTTTCTCAAAAGCATCTTGAGAACTGTACTGGATAGGGTCAGGGTTAAAAGATTAAAGCATGGGCATCACAGAGATGTATGCCCTGACGTGTCATCTGAAGAGTGACAATATCCTTTCTGCATTTGTTACTCTGCCACGGGACCACTATGCACATTCACTCTGGGAAAGAAACAGCTTAACAGGCGAGCTTGAAAACAAAACACCAAAAGAGCTAGAGCGCTAGGGCAGGCAGAGAGAGGCTTCCCTCAAGCCCAGAGGCCTTCCTTGGCTAGTCATTTATTACCCTCTCACACTTAGTGTGACTGTGGGTAAGAATGACAGGGAATCCCTTCGGTATTTTTGATAGATGGTTTATTCAATTTAATATTGTATAATGAAGGATCTTGGGTATAAAGTGTGTACATCTTCTTCCTATTGGGGGAGCTAAGGCAGAGGATGCAGGTTAGAAGGGATGGCGAGAGGAGGATACTTCTGGGGTGGTGGACAGTGTCTCACTAAGTAGCCCTAGCGATCCTCAAACTCAGAGATCAAACTTTCCCTGCCTGCTGGAGTTAGGATTAAAAGTGTGTGAAGCTACCAAACCTGGCTTCATCTCGGCTGGGAGCTATGTAAAGGTGTGGTCTGCTGACAGGTTGTCAACAGACACACTTCATGTGTGTTTACTGTATGTATGTTCAACTTTGAGAACAGGCTTAAAATAGTAAAGCTAGCTTTCTACATGGTTACAGTGCTTAGTCCTGCTTCTCATTTCCTGGAATTTTGTGTGTGTGTGTGTGTGTGTGTGTGTGTATACATGTGCGCATGTATGCATGTGTGTCTGTGTATGTGTGTGTGAAGCTAAAGTAGAACAGACAGCTCTATTAATAAAAATGAGCAATGCTTACAACATTTGAATGATGAGGTTTGAAGAATGAGGACAGAACTTACTAAATCCTATGCCTAAACCCTATGCAGTAAGGTAAACAGACCCGACTGTTGGGCACCGTCCTCTTAGAGAAGTATGGACTGCAAATTTAGATGGGTAGCAAGCAGCTCAAGAGCAAGAACAGATAATGCGAGGCTGGGAGATGCTTAAGGGGAAACTGTATGCTACTCAAGCATGAGGACTTGAGCATCTACAATCCTAGTGCAGGGAGTGGGGTACAGGATGGAGACGGGTGGCTCCTGAGAACGCACTGGTCAGGCAGCCTAGCTAAGGGTAAGCTCCAGGTTCAGGGAGTGACCCTGACTCCAATGTGTGTGTGTGTGTGTGTGTGTGTGTGTGTGTATATATATATATATGAATGATAGAGAAACACATGGAGGGTGTACACTCCACACAGGGGAACATGTGTGTATAACACACACAAACAGAGAAAAGATAAAGTGGCACAACTCTTTCCCTCTAGATGATCAAATGCACTAGAGTTTAATGGCTAAACCTGCTCAGAAAGTACAAATGGAAAGCGTGGCCAGAGAGACGCACTCAGGCTCTGCACGGCCAGGCCTGCTGGACCGATCGATGTGCACACTGAACACAGCAGCCCATCTTAGGACAGAACTACCCAACACCGATGGTTTTCCTGAAGACTTTGGCTGCCCGTGAACGCTCTTCTGTGGCAGGTGAGGTCTTTCTGCACACCATCTGTCTCAACGCTTGTCCTGCACACTCCCCACCAACCCTCCGACCTCCCTATCTGTCCCACAGGGGACATCCTCGCCCTGTAGCATTGGACATTTGGTCCCACTCCCTCTGGAGTTTCCCAGAGCCCCAGCCTACCTCCACAGAGATGTCATCCCTCGTGGCCAGGCTCTGGCTGACTGCAGCCAGGGAGGCCTGCTCGATGTCCCTGATGCACCGGTTGATGCCATCAATGGAGTAGTCACATTCCCTCTGCCCTGGGGCTTTGTCCCTAAAAGGGACAGAACAAATCAATCGAAAGCTCACGAGGCTTAAGTCACACCATGCTCCTGTAAGGTGGGCCAGGAGCCTCTGTCCCCTTTCTACACAGTCACCTTCACTGAGCAGTGCATCTGTGAGGCTTGCTTAGTAAGATGGGCCCAGGGCCACGCAGTTCTTAATTCACACTTGTACTTGACATAGCTCTGTTTCTAGCAGGAAGAATGGAATCTCTGCCTTTCCTTTCAGGCTAATAATAGGTAATTGCAAAGGAAACAATTTGCACTTGGGTGCCTGCCTCCACTTTAAAGTTAAAAAGCAAGTGTGTGTGTGTGTGTGTGCATGCACACACATGCATGCATGCGTGCACACGGTCTATCTGAGTACAGATGCATGTAACCATCAGCACATGGAGACCATAAGAGGAAGTCCAGTCCTACTTCACCAGTGTCTGTGTTGCTCCCTTAAGACAGGGTCTCTGTCTCTGAACTTGGGGCTAGTGTGGCAACCAGCACGTCCCACCAATCCTCCTGGATTTGTCTCCCGCAGTTCTAGGGCCACAAGCACACACCCATCCCTGGTTTTTTATGTGGAGCTAGGTACTGAAACTCAGGCCCTCGTGCTTCTGCAGCAAGCATTTCCATTGAGAAAACAAAAGCGCAGCACCATGTAGAGTGCCAACTTGATGCTAGTGTATGCTAGTCATAAGCTCACGGGCTATAGGAAGAGCTGAAGTATTCAGAGGGTTTTTCTTTGTAATAAATTAAGGAAAAGTTTAATTATGGCTTTGAACTTCAGAAGCAATTATGAAGCAAAATGCTATAACTTAGGAAACAAACATACCATGTTGTAGGATATTAATTTTGGCCAACTCGAGAAGTGTCATTTTCTCAGCCTCTGGGTATTACCAAGAAGGTTAGGATTCCTGGAGTTAGTGTGAGCTGCAGGAAGTTCCTTTCATCTTATTATCAGTCTAAAAAAAACCTAACCAGTAGAGCTCTCCAGGCTAAGAGCTGATAATTCAGTGTGATGGTTAGAAGGGCTGGGACTGGAGCCGTTAGTTGACCATGAGAACATGACCTAAGTTCTTCTGCCTGAAACTTCATAGAAGGAAATGGAAACCAGGTCAATCCCTACTTTAATAGGTAACGTAAGTAAAAATATTTAGAATAATATCTGGTATAAAATAGGTGCTTAGATGTGCTGTTATTGTGGTAAGTACTTTGTGGGTCTCAAACAGGTTCTTAGTTTGTTTTACTGTTACTTCAAAAAAAAAAAAAAAAAAAACAACCCAGGGAGGAGAGAGTTGACTTTTATCTGACAGGTCACAGTCCATCACTAAGGGAAGTCAGAGCAGAAGCTCAATACAGGAACTTGGAGGCAGGAGCTGAAGCAGAGACCGTGGACTAATGCTGCTTCCTGGCTTCCTCAGCTACCCTTCTATATAGTCCAGACCCATCTGCCCAGGCATGGCCCAACCGCATGGGTTGGGCTCTTTCACACCAATCTTCAATAGAGAAAACGCCCCACAGACATACCCACAAGCCAACAGGACAGAGACAATTCCTGGATTAAAGTGCCCTCTTCCTAGGTGACTCCACTTGGTGTCAAGTTGATGACCAAGATTAGCCGTCACAATAATGATCAATAAGTGGGCATAGTCCCCTCCTATTCTATTCAGATGCAGGCTGGGAGCTCTCTTTAGATGAGAAACTCACCTGATAGACGTGATGAGGCTCTTAATGGAGTCAGACACAGTGTGCGAGTGTCCAGCCAACACGGACCAGGTGGGCGGGTCTTTGGGGTTGATGGCCAGAGAGCGCGCCGTGCGGATGAGGTATGACGAACTCTCCAGCATGGTCCTGGCTGAGACCAAGATCGGTTCCTGTGCCTGGGAGCCCTAAGATGAACCAACAGACAAGTGAAGGGCGAGTATACAGAGATGGGTAAGCTGGGCTCTAGAAAGTCTTATTCTTCAAGCTGTTACTTCTACCTGACCTGTGGGAGGGAAGCTAGCTAGCAAGAGGGGTCCAGGGGAAACAGGGACCTAGGTTAGGTCCTTAAATAATAAATACACTTTCTCTTAAATAGAATTTTTGAGTATGACAGACTTTACAAAAGAATCAGCCCCAATGCCGGGCACAAAGATTATTCTCAATATCAAGCTATTCTTTCTTAAAAGATAGACATTTACTGAACATAGTAACTGTGCACCAAGTACCTTCCATAGTAACAGAGTTATGTGTCCATAACACAGTACTTAGCACTACAAAATTCTGTGCATACTACAGTAGCATAGTCCATAGGGCACTGACAAAAGGTCTTTTGAGTTTTAACTATCCATGCTCATTCTATTTCATACAGAATTAGCCAATGACTCTTGAGTTTCAATTGCCGCAGACTCCCTACCTCAGAGCTGATCTGTGCAGGAATGCTGGCAAACTCGGGGTTTGAGGCAAACGCTGTCAGGTTCTCCACAGCCTCAATCAAGGGTGTGGTAGCAATTCGACACTTATTGCGGTTGTCTTCAGAGAAATCCCCATCCAGGGCCTAATGGGAAAGAACCGGGAGATCCATCCCACTGAGAAAGGCTCATCACTTCGAAGCCATAGCAATCACTCCTAGCGAGGGAAGATGGTCCCTCGGGAATACTGCTCATCACCAAGTAAGAAGCAACCAGAGAGATCCCTGCTGTCACCCAGAGAGGCCCAGGTATAATTCCTAAGGAATATCTAAATGTGCAGCTCACAGGACAACTGTCTTGCTGTCAACTGACTCCCTCTTCCCTCCCTCCAGCCATGCTCTGCCGGGCCACTTTCTCTCCTACTTCTGAGATGCAATATTCTATTTCCAAATGGAGTAAGTCCATTTCTGCCCCAATGACAACAGTGTGGCACTTCTGACCAGCTTGTCTTCTTTCCTTCCTTCCCTTTTTTTGTTTCTGGGGATTAAAACTAGAATCCACTCCTGAGTTCAGTCTCCAGTCCTCACTTCCAACTTACCTAAGTTCTGTATCTAATGGTTTCCCTGAACCACCAACATCTTAGAATGAATCCAACGGGAACGACTAGACTAGACTAGACCTACCCAACCAAATGGGCAACTCAGATCAGATCAGCCAGCTCATTTCACACACACACACACACGCACGCGCACGCGCACGCGCACGCGCAGGGCGCACACACATAAAAGAGTACCTATTGGACAATTTCACTCATGAAGTAAAACTGAAGTTATACTAACTGAGGTATTAGAAGCTGGGTAACACTCTGGAGAGGTGTGGTAAATATGTTTAGCTGGAACAATTCATGGGTTCTCCACATGATATATATGTCCTCCATATATTTTATGCTTCATTTTCATTTAATTAGTGGCAGATAACACAAGAGGGGTCAGCGATCAGCCATGTGGCTTATTAATGGCCAGTTTGGTGAGAATCTAGGATGTGGCCTGGGATATGCGGCAAGCAAGGCTCTCCAACACCAACCCTGTCTTTCCAGGAATAACACAAGCTGTGAAGCATGGCAGGTGCACTGTCTTCTAGCAGAGGGAGACAGCTAAGCTTGCAGAAGAATGCAAACTTCCTTGTGAAATGACCAATTAGACTTTGAATTTAGTCCTTGTGAGGAATACATAAAAACCTACTTAGACAATTAGTGAACAAACCACCCGGAGGCAAAACAGGTCCGAAGGGCACTTCTGACTAACAACGGCATTCCATCCAGGGTCTTGGCAGCTTGGGATAATAATTACATAGCCGCAATGCTAATATTTTCAGAGAGGTTCCCATGGATCTGCTCACGTACTATCCTCAGGAATTATGGTGCCTGGCTCGCTTTGGCTACCACCCTCCCCTCACCCAACAGACTCCGACCCCACTCTAACCACTTAGATTCAGCCTTTTTTCTAGGCCCACTGGAGACTTTAACCTTGCCTGCTACTCCTTCCTCACATGCACGGCCCCACCTCTAACTGCCCTCTGGTACTCATAAACGCTGACTTTACACTGCTGTCCCTGGCACCACAGAAAAGGATTGCCTCAGAGGCTGACCTCACTGCGCTGTTAACATCATAGCCTCCTTGAGGTTAGGTGCTACCGAGCAAGTCTCAGAGCAAGCTGGGGACAGCGATGGGAGGTATGGTGGGTGTCACCTGACAGGTGCCTGATACAGATGGTCCCAGCACAAGAAAAGGAGTAAAGCAGTGACCGGCCATAGTGAACTCTGGAGTCTGAGGAGCTTGGGCCTCAGTGCCACAAGTCACACTGCCTAGGTGCTAAAATGACACGGCTTCCTTTCTTCCTGTCATCTTTCCAAACTCAGGCCCGCTCCTTTCCTACCTCCTTCTCTGTCTGCCAGGATAGAACACATCTGCCTAGGTGACCAACCATCATTTGAACTTACACAAACCGAAAAGATGACTCCCATGTCCCTGACATAAATCTCAAGGCATGGACCAGCTCCCTTTGCTCATCACGGATCCTAAGAAGCACAGCTCATGGAGTCTCTTGCTATTCCTAGGACAGGGCACCAAATAACCTGAGCTACAACCAAAGCCTATACATATTATCCACCTGCTTTGGTTTTCAAAACGGAGACGATATTTCCTCAAAAGGATGCATGTGGCATTTGCAAGGGTGATCTGTAAAGCTACTGTTTCACTTCCAAAGTTTGCCTCCACTGGATATGACTGAGGCAACCCAAGTAAAACGGACACTCCAGTCAGCCTCACAGTGAAGTGCTGAGCGGCTGCAAACGCTTTCTTGTGCCTGTCTCCTATCACAGAATGTCCCTTTAGCCACCGAAGGGTTAAATTCACTTGGTTGCACATTCAAACCCACGGGCACAAGAGCATTCCAGACCCCCAAGCCTGACACTCCTTGTGTCTTTGGTCTAATCTCACAGGTACGTGGGGGAAAACACCCATGGACTTAAAGGGTTAAAGGTCACCGAATGCCAGCTTCGTTTTCACAATAAAACTAGCACCTGGAAAAAACTGACACAATATACTCAGGTCACCCTGCTAGTTGCTGTTATGTCAGACCATCACCTGAGACTCCAACTCTCTTTTTCCTTACAAATCCTAGATGCCATCAAAGACAGCAAGGCCTAAGATGTCCCAGAATGTTCCCACCCCCGTCTGAAGAACTCTACACTACCAGTCCAAACATAAGGATGACCAAGAAAACATACTTACAGCCAAGTCAAATTCAATCAGAGGGAGCTGGATAGGGTGTCTGTGGCACTCACTGGAAGTGCCTAATTGCAAAAATCTGAGCGCTCGCTCTGCGGTGAATGACAAGGCCAGACTTCAACTTCTCAGCAAAACAAAAGCTGTGGTTGCATAATATCCACTTGGCACTCAGACCTGAGTGGCTGCACATTTAAAATAACATTCCATTCCACACATCTGATTCAAGGCTAGGTAATGAGCATGATGGAGACACAGAAACTAGGCAAGAGGCTGTTGTGTGGACCAGGGGCAGAGACTCAGCCCAGCGTCCTTGTAACTCGCCCGGCCCCGGCACCGAGAGCCCTCCCTGGTAGGAGGGTATGAAATGCATTCCTGCTGGCTTATGCTCAGGTTGTTTAGAAAATGCCATCGGGAGAGACGTAAGGTCCCAGTGGCATTCCATTTTCTCCCTTCTTCAGGACTGGAAGGGTGCGGCAACTGGGCTGATGTTTGGAGACAGCCTCATGGTACAAAGCAAACACATTAAGGAGGAAGGATGGTGAAGGGTGCAGCTACAGTACTGAACTAGTCAGGAAATCAAGGAGCCACTTGCTTTTCTGATACCAGGATACCGATACAGAGCAGATACAGGTACAGAGCAGGGGGCACCAAGGATGCAACGTCCGCCATTTTCTCATTAGTGAGGGAAAGGCAGAAGCACTCCAGACGGACGAACCCTGCCACACCAGTGTAGACTGAAAACTCTGGGCACCTTTTGACAAGCTGCCGCAGTAGGCTCATTTCTGTTCTCCTCATACTGATGCTGGTCTGCAGAGGTGCTCATGGGAGGCAGGCTTTCTGTGTTCCATATGATAACCACCCAGCTCGCCTCTGAGGCTTTCCACAAGCCTATCTTTTGGACCATCACATGAGCTCATTTGCTGCAGGGATTTGCAGAGGGATTGACACTGTGAGGAGGATGTGAAAGAAGATTCCATCTTAAGATCTTAACGGACAGAGCAGAATTTAAAAGTGAGGAGGAAGCAGGAAAGAGAGGCTGCAGGAGAGAGAGGGGCTGCAGGGGAGAGAGGGGCTGCAGGAGAGAGAGAGGGGGTCTGCAGGAGAGAGAGGGTCTGCAGGAGAGAGAGGGGCTGCAGGAGAGAGAGGGTCTGCAGGAGAGAGAGGCTGCAGGAGAGACAGGCTGCAGGAGAGAGAGGCTGCAGGAGAGAGAGGGGCTGCAGGAGTTTCTAAGGTCTTCCCTCCCCTGCAATGCTTTATAATGATCAGAAAGTGACTTTTAACTGAGAAAAGTTAATTATGCAGCAAGCAAGAATGACATCACAGCTTTTAACTACATTGTCCTTCCTGCCCTCAACCCCCAGACTTACACTCCCGCTCTGTAAACACCGCCAGGGCGCCTTCCCCAGGCAGGAGGGATGAGCTCATCCCTCTGCTCCAAGGAGCCCAACAGCGTGTGGGAACTGAGATCCTGCTCAGGGACCTGGACTTGAATTCTCATCTCTCATTTATTGGCTGGTTTACCTAGGCGGTTACTTAACCTTTGTGTCTCAGTTTCCCATCAGCAAAATGGGCATGATAAACACAGCACAGCTGTGCGCATGAAACCAAGTAACATACACAAAGCATAAAATATACACTCAAAAACATAAGCTTGTTATTTGCTAATATCATACACTCTGGTGGCAAGGGAGCCGAGCTGCCATGAGGCTCCTAGAGCACAGGGACACTGGATTTAATTTAATTTGTTTATTCATTTTCCATCTAGTTTCCCCTATCCTTCAAGCACAGAGGCCTTTTGTTTGTTTTTAAAACGACTCTCTGTTGAAACAGCTAAGGAACTGCTGACTGGGCTGACTGGCCTTGCTTTCTCCAGTCAGCTCCCAGCTGCTGCAGGCCGGATGGATGCTCTTCCCTTTGGCCACTGCAAGGGTCACTCTGACTTCTGCATGGGGGCTGTACAGAGATTTTTTGCAGAAAAAGAAAAAAGTCAAGTTGTGGTAAGGTTGGAATCTGTTTTACTGAAGTCAGGCTGGGGGTGTTGGTCAGCTGTAAAGCAAGTACTTAAGTGTTAGGTCCCAGAGAAACCTGGGACTAACTGTGGTGCCCATTAGCATTCCAGGGCACGTGCAGGCCTCCAGGCTCACCCAGCACCTATGGCACCTCTCAGCTCATCTTACCACATCCCCTAGTTAAAGCTCTCTGGCCCCAGGGGCTTGCTTCCCTTCCCCCAGGCTTTTCTCTCCCGTACATCCCTGGCAATTCGGCCACACTGTCTCTTGATTCTCTTGGTCCTCGGCTCCTCTCTTGGTCAGCTTGCCCTCTCACCTCTTCTGGCTCAATTCAGTCTGGACTCTTCCAGATGCCTCTAGATGTATCCCCCTCATATCTACAATAAAACCCTTTTCCTCAGCCACACCTGGCCACCTCCTCATTTCATTTACTTCAGCAGCGCACCACACAAAACACCACACAAAACTGTAAACAAACCAACAGTCCCTTTCCTCTCAGCGCGCCGATGGTTTACACAGAACTGGTATCTTGCCTCCCAAAACAATGCTCCTTTGAAGGCTGGGGGTGGGGACTGAGATGACACTGGGGTGCGAGCCTGTGGTTTGCTGTCCAGGTTTTGGCTGTTTTCCTACAAAATCAGCTACCTGATCTGTGCACAGTCCTTGCTTAGGGCACCCACCTATAGAGAGACTGCTGTCTGACCAACTCAATGCAAGGGAGCCTGGCCCCGACCCCTCATCTACCCATGGACTTTAACTCGTACACCTTTGCTGGGCCAGCGTTGGGAATACAGATGTGCACTGATGTGTCAGGCTTTTACAAGGGCAGTAGAGATTTGAACTCGGTCTTCACGTTTGCAGGGTGAGCATTTTACCCACTGGGCCATCTCTCCAGCTCCAAAGTGATTTTTAAAAATGCAGTTGCTTTATAATTTCCTGTTTCCTTTCTCCTCCATATTCTCTCTTGGTCAAAAGTCTTCAACAACAGCGGCACAAGCCCCCATCAGACCTCTCAAAACCACACCAAGTACACACAGGCTGTACCCACACACAGCACTAAGAAAGGACCCTAACATCCCCGCCCCCAACTTTAGGCCCTAACCTCCTAGCTGCAGAATTGGGAGTGACTCCCTACTTACTACCGTGGAGGTATAGCTGGTAGGGCTTTCCTGATGAATATTTCCAGATTAGTAAGCGGAAGCGACCCCTCCCCACCTATGACTTAAGGGCTACACCTTACCACTCGTCCGTCTCAGGAAATAGAGCCTTAGCCACACTCCTCTCCCCTCTCTGTACAGGGACTGACAAGGCCTGCAATGCAGTCACCTACCTTGATGGTCTTGACCAGGTTGGCGGTGCTGTTGGCAACTTCCTTGGCTGACTGGACGAAATGCCTCTTGGCAACAGGGTTGGCCGTCTTGGACGAGGCAATGCGGCAGGCATTGCATAAAGCTGAGGTGTGCTTGGCCACGATAGTGGCAGCTGACAGAACCTACAAAGCATGGAGCTGGGTTAGGGGTGGAGACCACACAGGCCAGTGCAGAGGGGCCTGCAGCTCTCTGCGGCCCACATGTCCAGAATCTGGGCGGTCTCGTTTGGCTAGTTCTGCTGTGCCTAGAGTCACCCCGAGGAAGGAAAGAGCAAGAAACATGAAGCAAGATAGAGTGAAAATAGAAAAGGGAAGGAGGTACTGGGCCCCACTCTCAAAGGGTATAAGGTCAGCTAGTCCTTGGAACCCCAGAGTCCAAGGCCCAGGCTTCAGGCCAAGGCCTAGGACACCTTTTTTAAAAGTCTGCCAGTAGACACATTAAAATGAGTAGAGAAACAAGAGACGTGAATTAAGTAATATAGTTTATTTAACTCAGTATATCCAAAATAGTTCATCATAATCAATTTACAAATAGCAATAGGATCCTGTAAGTTGAGGTTCATGCCAAGTCTTTGAAATTCAGCATGCACAAGACACTCACAGGTCATAGCTATTTGGACTAGATATTTTACTAGTGATTAATAGCTACATTTTGCTAGTGGCCAACTCCTTGGAGCAGGTTAGGATGGGTACAGTAAGTGGCTAGATGCACCACTCCCTCCTCCCCCTAGGGGGAGCTGTAGGTAATGACTAACAGTCTGTGGACCATCTTGCAACTGCCTATTCTCAACACAGAGTACTCTCTGGAAGCCATAGACTTCCCTTTGTGGGGGTTAGACAGGCTCACGAGCACCTCAGAATACACTCTGGGCTGTGGCAGGTCCAAATAGCCCTGGTACTGTATTCTTAGATCTTTGTACTGCCCTAAGAATGCTGACCTAAGCTCATAGTGGGCATGCCACTCTCAAGGCTACAGCTAGTACTCCATAGTAGGCACTTCTCTTTCTTTTCAGTGCATACTGTTTTCCTATGTAACCAGGTCCCCATGACACCACAGGCACCAAGGTATGTGACACACACCATCTGCTCCTCAAATGTCTCTTGGGCTCCTTTCTGTGTTGTGGATTCTGACCTCAAATCTGAGGCTTGACTCAGTGCTATCATCTCTGAAGTGACCCGTGAAAACTTGTCACACTTCTCCTAATATATCTCTGTCCTGGTTAGTTTTTATTGTTACCTTGACACAACCTGAAGTCATCTGGGGAAAGGGAACCTCAACTGAAGAACTTCCTCAACCAGACTGGCCTGTGGCCATGTCTTTGAGAGACTGTCTTGACTGATAATCAATGTGTGAGGGCCCAGCCAACCTGTGGGCAGCACATCCCTTAGCAGATGGGCCTGGGCTATACGAGAAAGCAAGTTGAGCATAAAACCATGAGTGAGCCAGTAAACTGCATTCCTCCATGGTGTCTACTCGAGTTCCTGCCCTGACATTTCCTCTGTGATGGACTGTAACCTGGAAATGGAAGCTGAAATAAACCCTTTCTTCCCCCAAGTTGTTTTTGTTTAGAGTGTTTTATCACAGCAACCAAAACTAGAACAATGCTCTACCTTATCAACACATCCCAACCGAACTCCTAATGGAGTAAGACCCAAAGGGGCAAAGGTCAGGTCTCACTTCTGCTGACTTAGCGCTGAGCACAGAACGAACTGTCAATAAACGGCCGAGACCCTCCTCATGAATTCTGTGACATGGTTTCACTCTGTTGCTTTTCAGAATCTATAAATAAGTATATTCTTGCCTTTACCACATTTGCGATACTCTCCTGGTCATTGTGATGCTAGTTCATCTGTCAACCTGACATAGCCTAGAACCACCTGCGGAAGGAGAGTCTCAACCAGGCATGCCAGTGGGGACTGTCTGGATGACCCTAACTGAACCTGAAAGTAGGAGGCACCATTTCCGGTGTGCTGAATTGGATAAGGGCAGAGAAAGCAAGCTGACCAGAGGCATACACGTTCTCTCTGCTCCCAAGCTGCTTCAGTCAGGGCATTTCATGAAATGAAGACAGTTATTATCTGCACAGCTGCAGTCATCTGGGTGTGCAAGCCTTGAAAACACAGGATTCTCTCCTGACTTTCCCATCTCCCATCGCTCACCAAGAGAAGCCTAAGAGATCACAGGCCCCACATCCTTCCCTGGTTACCTGTGATGGGCTGCTGCCAGGGTCCACCAAGTTTTGACATGCCATCTGGATCGCCTGGTTAGCCCTGGCAAACTGGATGGGGTCCACCAGGCCTTGATGGCCTGCCTGGCTGTTTGGATCCGAGATGCCAACCAGGTAGGCAGCCTAGAAAAGGAAGGGTAAAAAAATCACACCTCAGGCTCCAGGCTCCTCCATGAGCCATGGGAGACAATGGTGTGCAGTGTACTGGCAGCTGGCAAGCTCAGGTACTCCTTAGGGCAAGCTACCCAAAGTCAGCTCATCCCTCTCGCCAATGAAGACATGGTGACAGACAGGCCTGTGCCAGTTTGACATACCATCAGGAGTTTGCTGCAGGCATCAGGGAACAAAGCCTCCTTGTTCTTAAGAGAAAGCCTTTGAGATGCTCTCCTGTGGGGCACGGACACAGATGGGTGCAGCTTGCACAGCTGCTGGCAGCCATCATATGACCATGAGGATGTCTGCCTTTAGTGTGAAGCTGGCTGTGGGTTACAGTTAGAAGAGGCAGAAGAAAGCCAGTGCAGACTGACATAGGGAGCTTCTGAGGCAGTTCATCCTAGGGCCTTGGCTGCCCAAAGGTTTCCTAACCCAGAGGGTCCATGCCTAGGTCACTATTTCCAATAGCAGTCAGAGTCTTGGCTTAGGCAATCAAGTAAGACAAATGGGATGGATCGAAGGAAGGAAGGAAGGAAGGAAGGAAGGAAGGAAGGAAGGAAGGAAAGATATCATTTGCTCCAACAGGATGGTTGCAGAAAAGGCTGTTTCTTTGGGTTCCCTTTGGATGCAGTAGGAAATAACTAACAGAATGAGCTCGGGGGGGTTTGAGGGACAGGGTCAAGGTTAGGAATCTTCTCTTTCAATTAGGGATGTTTGACTTTGAACAAGTGAAATCTCCCAAGTTCAAGCTTAACCATCAGTGATAAACCCTTTGAGCTAAATGCTGCCATCTTTGAAGTTTTTGTTATACGGTCCCAATCATGACTTGAAATGGACAAGGTCAGCCAAAGGAAGGTGCTAAATATCATATTATAGCTCTGCATGATAGGGCTGGAGTTTTTCTTCTTTTTCTTCTGAAGAATATGGCTAACGTGCCGTTCTAAAGACTGAGGGCCTTTTAATTACTCAATACTTATTCTTCTCCTTGGAACAATTTATCTACGACACTGGCTTTAAAAAGCTGTTTCTGACCTCTGGGTGTCAGGTCTGCAGTATTTATGCAGTCTGACTGTCCTCCCCGCATGCGCCCAGAAGCACTGGCTGGCATTCTCCCTATATGCCCACCCACCCAGAAGCCATCAGCTTCCCCATGGTTCCTATCCCAGTGCTTGGAGGAGCTGAAGCAGACCTCCCTCAGGAGTATGTATTATGTCCTAGGGCACAAGCTGGAAAGCAGGTGTGTACAGGGCTCTCACCTGGGCTGCTGCCTCTGTCAGCCCACAGAGAGCCTTGGATGCAATCCCCACACATTCTCCGAAGGCAGGGAGGTCTCCAGTCTTGGCATTCTGTGAAATCCCTGCCATTGACTCGCCCAGAACCTGCAAAACAGCAACTAGTCATTGAGTTTTTATTCCATCCCAGGGCTGCAGGAAGTTACCCTGCTGCTTTAATACTCAAAGCGACTTAATTGAAAACATTTGTCATCTTTGCCTTTACTGTACCCAAGAGAGATTCGAGAGAATTACACCACCTCTCTATGCTGAAGACGAATACATAAAAGGAGTACAAACCTTGCACCCAAAGGTTGTCAGAATCTCCTGGGGGTTCAGTCAACACACAGAGATCATCGTGTATAATCTACACAAAGCCTCTCACTGGCACATGGCCCAATCTTTACTTCTAAGAGCATAAACTCACACTCAGGGAGCTGGACTTGAAATTCGAACCAGGAAAGTGGAAGGCACACTCTCCCTTGCATGATTGATTTATCAAGTTTTGAAAAACACTGGTTTCTTTCCTTCCTTCCTTCCTTCCTTCCTTCCTTCCTTCCTTCCTTCCTTCCTTCCTTCCTTCTTTCTTTCTTTCTTTCTTTCTTTCTTTCTTTCTTTCTTTCTTTCTTTCTTTCTTTCTTTCTTTCTTTCTTTCTTTCCCCTCCAAATAAGGCCTGACAAGGATTGTCACAGTCAGTGTGCAATCTAGGGAACTCAAATGTCCTCTAAAGATCATACAGACGGTCACATGGGCAGAGTAGGACATCTACCCCAAATCTGGTGCCCCATCCTCTCCCGGCTTTGACCTCTGCCACAAGGAGAGTCTGTGCTTCCCAGGACCATAGACTATACAGTAGAAAATGTTCATTCACCCTTGGGCGAGAGATGAGATTGTCAAGTTTCTGTGATATAGAATTCTTCCTGAGACCATAAGCCATTTTGAAGAAACAAAACCAATTGCTATAATTTTTTAATATATAAAATAATTGAGTTTATATAAAGATGTACAGAGCCAGGTAGCTAGGGACTGTTTGTAAGCACAGGATTTTACCCTCGTCTTAACTCTTTAAGAAGAGACCCTTCCTAGGGAGGAGGTGGAGTTCAGCAGGGAGAATGCTAGCCTAGGATGCATGGAGCCTTGGGTTCAACGGTTCAGCTGTGGTGGGACACACTTGCAATTCCAGCACTTTGGGCAGTGAGAGCAGGGGAGTCAGAGTCATGCTTCAAAGGCCATGTTCAAGGCTAGCCTGAGCTAAATTTCAGATTTTAAGTATTTAAGTCATATACTCTCTCCATTCAGACAGCCCTTTACTCCATGAAAGTAGCTGAGCAGAGGAAATTCTTGTCTTAGCCTAACACAAACTGAGCCTCCTGACCTCAATACAGACGGTTCGCCAAGCTTGAAGTGATGGAAACCAGCGTGCACAGGGGACAAAAGTTCAAGTGCCAACTGTCTCTCTGGTATATATCACTGGTGCTCTCTGGTTCCTGAGCATTCTCCTTCACTATTGCTCCCAAATGTCACTCTCACTATTGCCTTGTCTTAATTCCCATCTTCCCCCAACGAAACAGCGAGGAATCGGATCTTCCGGAGGAAGGCCTTGAAGCCATCGTAAGTTTTAACATACTTCTCTTCCTGACCACCCAAAACTAATATTTATTCCCCTCAAAAAAATGTATGCTACGACTAGATAGCACAAAATACAAACAAGGGGCTTTCATGCCAAGGTCACAGGAGGACTTTGAACAGCAGTTCAGCCTCCAGGATAGAAAACACAGGCTGGATTCTCAGTGAGACCCATCTTCGATGATATAAGCAGGAGTTCTCAAAGAAGTTCCTAGACCACAGAGGCAGGACTGGGAGCCCCTCAGAAACACAGACTTCAAACCTTGGGGGGGTGGGGTCTGGCACCTGGTGTTTACCCAGCTTTCCACATAGTTCTGAGAGACCTTGAATGTGGAGGACACTTGAGAGCATGTGACAAGATTTCACCATATTGGGCCACCCAGGGTGAGGCAGATGCTTTTTCTCAGTTTCTCCCCCTTCTGTTTCTCCCCACTGAGGAGCAGCATTGATGTCTGTATTTTGGCACAGACAGTTCACAGTTAATATTGATTGTCAACCCAACAGGATCTATAATTATTGAGGAAATAAGGCTCTGGGCATGCCTGTGAGGGGTCTCCAGACGTGGCTGACTAAGGAGGGACGACCCAGTTTGGTGGCACTGTCCATAAGGCTAGGGTCCTAAACTTTGTAAAAAGGTGGAAGTGAGCTGAACACCTGCATTCATCTTTCTCTGCTTCCTGACTGGAGACGCAGTGTGACTTGACTGTCCGTCTCATAATCCTGCCGTCAGGCTGGACCTTCGGATTTAAGCCAAAAGGAAGCCTACCTTCTTTAGGCTCCTTGTTACGTACGTTATCTCAGCAGAAAGGAGGGTAACTAACACAGACTGGCTTACCTTGGAGTTCTCCATCACACTCTCGATGCAGTCAAAGTAAGAGAGGTCGCTCACAGGCTCATTCGGGTTTTCCAACATCCCCTTGACGGTCTACACAGGAGAACACAGCTTAGCAAGTGAGCCAGAGGCACAGAGGAAACCCTCTGCCAAGTACAACCACTGCTAATTGTTGCTGGACTAGGACTAGGGCCATAAGTGATCAATCATTTGGAGTCATAGGAGGAACTGAGACCAGGGCGTCAAGACTTCAGATTCCCTGTCAGCAAAACAGTGGTGCCAGGGGCAGGGGGTCTCAGGCTATTAGTTCAGTTTGGGAGGGACCTGGTATCTATAGGAGGGCTTTTTCAAAAAAAATTTTTATTTTATTTTATTTTTTTAAGACAGAGTTTCTCTGTATAAAAAAGCCATGGCTGTCCAGGAAGTTACTTTGGAGACCAAGCTGGCCTGGTCTCTGCCTTCCAAATGCTCGGATTTAAGGCATGTGCTATACCACACTGGGCTGCAGGAGGACTTTTAGAGGAAAGTTTGAAGTTACTGCAAAGCAATGTATTCATTGTTGGCTAACACAATTTAGGTAACCCTGGAGAGCTTATATTCCGAATGCACACTCGTTCTGGTTAAGAAGGACCCTCAATATTTCAATTCTGGGGCCTTCTAGTGGAAGCACACGGAAGAACGGACTCCCCAAAGGTGGCCCCCGGGATGGTTCATCTGTTATTGATTTGAGAAGTGTAGAAAAAGTCCACTCTTGCTTAGGTACCCATGCAGGAAGCTCGTAAAAGTCGGTTCTTCTGTCTCTCCAAATCAGTAAAAATCACTAGCTTTCCCCAGGACCTTGGATCACTACCCATGAGGAGTTCTTCCTTTGATTGACAGCCAGGGGACGGACCCTTGAATGTGTTCATCATCAAGAGACTGCACACTACCAGTCAGCAGCCTCTGGTGACACAGTCAAGAAAATGACAACGGACCTGAGTTCCAAAGGGTGCGTGTGGGTTAACGGGAGCTGCTGATACGAATCCATTCAGAGGGAAGAGGGCTGCACAGGGCAGGAGCTTATTTTATCGAAAGCCTCTTCTTGGATAACCGAAATGTTTTCAGCATCAATAATCCTGAGAAGCCTTTAAAGCACAGGGCACCCACGCTAACGAGTCTTATTTAGACCAACTACGTATGTGTCACACACATTGAGAGGGTGAAATTCGCTACTGAACATGCTAAGGCCGTGAACGGCTCACGTGTAATGGCTGATTTCGGTTGTCAATCCAATACACGTGGAAAGAAGGAACCCCATCTAAAGAACTGCCTCCATGAGACGGGACTGTGGGCAAGTCACCAGGGCATTTTCTTGATTGCTAATAGATGTAGCCCAGCCCATCATGAGTGGCGCCATTACTAGGCAGATAGGGCTGAGCTGTACAAGAAAGGCAAGTGGAACATGAGCCTGGAAGGAAGCCAGTATGTAGTGTCCTTTAGTGGTTTCTGCTTCAAGTTCCTGCCTTGAGTTCTTGACTGGGCTTCCCTCAGTGACAAACCGTACAGCTACTGTAAGCCAAATTGGCTTCTTCCTTCTCCAAGTTGCCTTCAGTTATGGTGTTTATCACGGCAACAGAAAGCAAACTAGAACACATGGAAGAACCGTTCCTAACAATGTTCAAATGCTTCAGTCTTGACTTACTGGACACCGTTCACTTCAGCTCTAGCTATCACTACCATCATGGCCTTGATGAAGCACTTAGAAGCTGCCATGGGTATTCCTACCAAGTCAGACCCACGCCAGCCATGAGGACAACTGGAAGAACGATAGGTACAAACCATCTATGTCTACGGAGATACCCTGAGCCCATCCAACTGGATCTAGGTAGGTAAGGACTGCTTTACAGATGAGTAGGCAAAATGGTTTTCTCTGCCCATAGACTTTCTATGAGAAGCATTGCATAATTTCAGACAAAAACACACACCACGAATGCACGTCAAAAGGTACCCACAAGTGCCAAGAGGAGCTTCCTAAGTTATAAAGAGGCAAATGAGCCCTTCGACCTCCTCCAGTGTGTCCCTTACATGTGGCAGAATAAAATGTAGGTGAGAATAATTGTGTGAAGATGTGAACACGTGGGTGTGGAGGCCAGAGGTCACCTTCAGGTGCTATTCCTCAGGCGCCATCAACTCTGTCTCACTGGCCTGGAGCTCACCGAGTAGGCCAGGGTGTCTGGCAAGGAAACCTCCTGGATCTGCCTGTCTCAACCTCCTCCACCACCATGAGAAACTTCTGTATGTGTGGTCTGGGGTTAGAACTCAGGTGCTCCTGGTTTGTGGTATTTTACCAACTGGGTTGTCTCTCCAGCCCCAGGCTCTGTTTCTCTCCTGGTTATCCAAGAATAATCTCTTTAATAGTTTGTAGGCAATGTCTGCTCATTGGCAGCCTACACGCAACACCATTTCCTGTTTGAATTGAAAAATCCTTTAAGAAACAAACTACATGTTGGTCTAGTAGGAAAAGGAGAAATCCTGGTGAAAATAGTATGAAATGCCATTTTCTCTAGCTCCTTCCACCTAGAAGAGACAGAAGCATAGATAGAAGAGAGACGAGTCACCCACCATCTGGGGAAGACCCGGCTCCGGGCAGAGCTCCCGACCCTCATAGCCTTGCAGGGCACTCACCTCGAGCTCTCGCAGGGCATTGTCACACTCCTTCTGCCCAGGGGCTTGCTGAGTGCACAACATGATGAGCTGATTGATGCTCTCCGTCACAGCTCTGGGGAGGAACAGAGAGGGCACGGGCTCGAGTGGGTATGCTTTGTCTATTTCACACGTGTACAAATGTCAGCCAATTCCGTCAACAGCTGTTCGCCACCTCTGGCAGAGATCAAGTGACTATTTAGGCTGTGATCCCCAAAAGGCCTCCCAACAAGCTCTCTCTATACAACCCGAATGAAGCACAGGCAGAGGCGGGGAAAGGTAGGCTCCCTGCTACGCTTCTGACTACTTGTATGATTTCTAACGGATCCCTTAAGGACTATCTTTTGATATATTCATGAGAGACAATGAAGCCGCAGACAGTCAAAAGGCCACATTGACACCATTTTCAGGACCCTTCTCAAGCAGCCTTCAAGGAACAAGATTATCCAGTCAGGCTGCTCTGGACAGGTTTGATATATTTTGATTATTTTCAAATACTTCAGATAGTAAACTGTGCCTGAGTAGCTTTTCCAAGTTCTATTCTTTAAAATATTTTATTTTTTTCACTAACACCAACAGGATTATATCAGACCCCCTATTAGTTACATGCAACTCTATTTTCAGAACTTATAAATAAACCCATTTTCTTTTTCCTGCAAAGATTCCACTCTCCTGAGCAGCCTCTGGGCTTAACATGTCCTGGGTTATGGCTAACTTAGAAACTCAAGTTCCATTCCGTGTTAGTTCCTACCAGGTGGGAAAGAGAAGCTGACGTTTTGCTTTAGTTTAGGGACAAAGAGAAGTCTGTTTTAACAGAATCTGTTGAGACTCCATCTTTTCTTCATGAAATTGCCTTTGTAATCACACTGCTGGCTATGTCTGTGGGATCTGCTTCTGGATTCTATTCTGTCCCACTGACCAATGGTCTATTCTGTCTCCAATATCACACTGGCCTCAGTGCTACCGTTCTACAGTAAGTCCGAGGGGCTGGAGAGACGGCTCGGTGATGCAGACAGGGCACTGCTTGTACAAAAGACCTGAGCTTGCTTGCTAGTACCCATGCCAGGCAGCTCACGACGACACGGAACTCACACTCAGATGTAAACACACACACATACACACACACACCCCCCACTACTACCCATGCCAGGCAGCTCACGACGACACGGAACTCACACTCAGATGTAAACACACACACACACACCCCACAAAGTTTTCAAAAATTAAAAAATAAGCCTTGAAATTGCATAGAAATGATAAATGCTGAGCCATTAGAAATGCTAATCACTGATATGATCATTATATATTATACACAGGTACTGGATCATTACACTGTATCAATAAATATATAAAAATATTTTGTGTCAGTAAAAGCAGTAAATCTTCATGCTTCATAAATGAAGACTCCAAAAGGGGCGACGCCTCCCTATGAGGAGGACACAAATAAGGCACAGGACTAAGCTTTAAATCCATGCCTGACCCAAAGCCCTCTTCTGTGGGGCTATGATAGGTCCAGACTTCTGGCAGGGCAAAATTCTATTCTTACTTCCTACCTGCCACAGCAGAAGAGCAACTTAGAGCAAGCACGGCCAAAATAAGACCCATGTGGTTAGTAACACCATCTGATTTAAAAAAAAAAAAAAAAAAAGAGTCTCACTGTATTAGTTCAACAGGTTTCTCAGTCTGCCACAGAATAGCAAATTAGATGGACAACGTCATTGCCAACATACAAAGGCAATTAGTTGAATTATGTGATCGAATATTGCTTTCCATTTAAGCTCAGCTGGGGTCAGGGTGGGGGATGAGAAGAAGAGAAACATTCTCAAACTCAAGAAAGAATCCCAGAATAGTAGCTTGTTGAAAAGTGCTTTATTAGGGTGTCATTAGATAGTACAATATTTTCTTCCATGTAATGGGAGGTGAAAGACCAAGATGGAAGGACAGCCCCTAGCTCCAGTGACCTGGGAGGGTATAGTGGGTACATTTCAAGTATCCTACAGAGAGCTGAATGGCTTGTCCCGCATGGCAGCTCTCGAGACCCACTTCTGGGGAGACAGGCTGGCACGTGTCATGGTAGTAAGGTTCAGGGCGTGTCCTGAATCGTGAAAACATGATTCTTAGAGCTCATTTCTACACATCACCGAAGTTTTCCGTCAAATCCATTCCTCACTAAATGTGTTCCTGTCTGTGTGTGGAGGGGTGTGGGGGTCGGGGGAGTGTGTATGTGGTATGTATGGTGTCTGTGTGGGTATCCATGTTTGTGCACATGCATCTGGAGACCAGAGATCAACCTCGATTATTCTCTCTCTACTTTATTTATTTATGAACATCCCAAATGCTGCCTGCCCCCTTCTGGTTCCCCCTCACAGAGTCCCTCCCTCCATTCCCCTCCCCTTCTCCTCTGAGAGGGTGGGCCCCCTGGGTATCCTTCCTGCCCACCTTATTTTTTGAGACAGGCTCAGGAACCTATCCCACCCCATGTTAGAACGCTGACTGGTTCGAGCTGGTGTGCAGCCAACCACAGCCACTGTGAGTTTCTAAGTGCCGCGGCCCTGCTTCTACACGAAAGCTTTTCCATTTGGGAACTCTTTACAGTTGGTAAATCCGGAGGATCCAGAGCTTCGAGAAAGAGGCTCCATCCCCTGGTCTCTTATTTTTATAGCTGCGAAAGAAAAATTTAGATTAAAAGATAAGGGAAAAAAAAACTAGGCACAGTAGCAGTCTGTGATTGGACAAACTGCAAAACTGCTGGCCTGGCCTTGCACATCTAAGTGAGTCTCTCAGATAACCAATCCACGATGGGATAGAGTAACTTACGTACGGCTAATGGCGTCATCTTGGGGTCTAGATTACCGAGCTATATAGACTCCGCAGTCTGGGGGAAAATGAATAATTGATAGCGAGAAGCAACGTTTACATGGTTCACACAATAGCTGTGATTTTTACCAGCAAAGAGTTGGCAGGGACCCTGCTTATGCAACCATAAGGGAATGGCTAAATAAGTTGACAGGGTCTAACAGGGTTTGGCGGTGCTTATTAAAACTCACAATGTAGGACATGTTGCTCATGTCATAGGATATTTATGATATATGCCTAAATGCAATACACCTGAGTAAACAATCTAAACAATGTGAAGGCGTCCTCTGTACAAAGAGGCATGTGTGGATGCATAGGGAACTGATAGACTGAAAACACATAAGAAGGTTAATAGCGAGTTTATACTGTTGTTTTAAAAGATAAATTGCGACAAATCTCAAAAAATTATAAATTGGCCAATTTATATTATAATAAAAAAAGTCACCAAAATGAGCAGGATCTAGGCTCTGTAAACTCAAGTGTTCTTTTCTCTAGTGACTATCGCTTTTTACCTATTATTATAGCCACTATTACTATCACAGCTTTTTAATGACCAAAGATACATAAATTGATTTGTTTTTAATATAAAAAGGTTAGAGCTGGGGAGATGGCTCAGTTGGGAAAGCATCCGCTGTGTAGGTGTGAAGTACTGGGTTCAGGCGTCAGTGCCCAAGTAAAAAGCAGGGTGCAGTGGTGCGTACCTGTAATCCCAACACCGAGGACGCAGAGACAGGCAGGGTGCGTGGGTCTGGGTGGCCAGCAGTCTACCTGAGACTGTGAGCCCCACGTTCAGTGTGAGACCCTGGCTCAAAAAGTAAGACCTAACACTGACCACTGGCCTCCACATGCACAAACACGAGCACATGCACACACAAACACACGTACACAAGAAAAAATAATTAAACAGCTATTCTTCACAATCTACAGACTGCTTTCATAGGCTTTGTTTTTTTTTATCGAGCTATATTTAAAGAATGGAGATCTGCAACCTCAGGTTAAAAGGGGGTTCTAAAGTAAGTCACCTATGTCCAGAGATACTGAATCCTCAACTCGAGTTTGACAGAACTGTCAGGCTGGGATTGTTCTCCCTAGTTATGTGACACAGAGTCTTACTGTGTAGTACAGGTTGGCCTCAAACCCACACTCTTTGGCCTCAGCCTCCTAAGTACTGGGATCATCACAAGGTAAAAAGTCAACTGTTAAGGAACTTGGAGGGAAGACAAACCAGTACTAATTTCTTCCTCAAGGAAGGGAGCAGAGAGGCAGCCATTTTTCCTGTAAGCCTTCTGTAGGCCTTATTATTCGCAAAGCTTGAAGACTTAAAAAAAAAAAAAGAAAGAAAGAAAGATGAAGTTTAAATCTCCCTCAGTAGGCCAGCAAGGTGCTGGCAATGTGGCTGGAGAAGCAAGACAACAGAAGACACAAAGACAGTCATGACACGAGAGGGCAGGATAAGTAAGAAGACAAAAGCCTGGGAAAAACCATCCTGAATCACGGGGCAGGGACTGTGCACAAAGGGAGGTCTGAATGAGGACCTTGGTTGTTCAGAGTCTATGCTGAGTTCGATCCTGGATAAAGGTGGAGGACATTCTGGATGAGACTGGCGGAGAGAAAAGCTGCCGTTTCTTTTTCTATTTCATCTGGCGCAGACCATTCTCCTTTTGCTGGGTCATCCTCTGTCACAGTCTGTCCCAGGAGATGAGAAGAAACCTGTCTAACACTATCAAGGGGACAGGAGGAGCCTCTGCTTGCTAGGGTAGACCCTCAGAAGACAGGAAAACACCTGGCCAGCTGTTCCTGTGGTCAGGGTGATGCACACTGACACCAATCAGAGGGGACAGTGCTCAGAGGGAATGAGCCCTTCCTGCAGCTGCAGACTGGATTTCCATTCCAGCTCCAAGTTCAAGGAGCATCAGATTGACTAACAGACCAACCCCATGGAGGGGAGGAGTCAGATGAATGGCTCACAAAGCCTCTCCTGCTCCACCCTACTACGAAGACAAGGCTGGAGCCTGACTAGCCACACAGGAGATGACCAGATGGGCACAAGACAGTACCCAACTTCATTCTGACAGGCACCATAAACCAAGCCTATCATCCACCCCAAGATGAGTGGAGTTCAGAGGTGAGGATGAGAAAACCTCAGCATTTTCTTCAGAAGCAACATCTGGGCCCAAAGCATGAAGGATTGCAGAGCCCCTAAAAGCAAGGGGTACAATAAGGTTGACATCAATAGGATAACAATAGAATAGAATAGAATAGAATAGAATAGAATAGAATAGAATAGAATAGAATAGAATAGAATAGAATAGACAGAACAGAACAGAACAGAACAGAACAGAACAGAACAGAATAGAATAGAATAGCAATATAATATACTATACAACAGCAATACAATAGGATAGCAATAGCAATAGGATAGTGATAGAATAGGCAAGCTATGGACATGTGCAAAGGACAAACAGGGCTGGGCTGTTGCCAGACTAAAAAGGACTGTGAACCTGAAGACTGAGGACCCTGTTGTTCAACCTCCTATGTACTTAGATGGGCCTGTGTGTGCACCTAACATCCAGTATCCAGCACCCATGCTGGCCTCGACCCCCATCAGGCCCATTATATTCATCGCCATGAAGAACCTATGAAGCAAGCAGGAACAGATGATCCCCTAACCAGACAATGCCTGTATCTCCACAGGAGCTTGCTAGACCCAAGACATCCCAAGGGAGGTGGCCAGGGCCACTGCAGCCCTGTCAGTCCACACATTGCACACCAGCACTTCCACATGAGATGTTCTGAGAGCCTCCTGGGCTTTAAAACCCTCCCACTCCCTTTCACTGTCAGGCTGAAAGCTGGGTCACAGGCTGAGTGTTTTTCATCTGGGCTCCTGTTCTCAATGTCACCACTAGGGGGCCTGTGGCTAGCTGGAGCCATAATTCTTTTCTGGTCTGTGAGGCCTTCTTATAGCTGGCTTTTAAAAAGCCAATTTAGAGTCTCCCCTTCTTCCCGCAGTTTAAGAGTGTGAACAGCTCATTAAAGCTGGAAACTACAATTTGGGAATGATGCAAAAGATGAAGGTAATAAAAACTACCGGGAGTTCAGATACCTGGAAACATCAGTTGTCTTCCTCAAAGGCTCTTGGCAGGGAAAAAAAAAAAGGTAAGAAAAAAAGCATCGTTTCAAGGAATGGGGACCAAATAGGACAGACACCCACTCTGTCCTCATCCCCATCGTCAAGGAGGGCATTTGTCTACCAGAGCAATCACAAGTGAAACACAGGCTGGAGTAGGCAGATGAGAGGATAATTTTACAGTCGCCTGTGGCTTTGGCTACCATTTGTGGCCAAATGTACCTGCTGCTCTAATGGTTCATATTGACTGTCACCTGGACAGGGTCTCAGATTCACCCAGGAGACTGAGAACTACGAGTGTCTGTGAGGGAGTTTCTGGATTGATTTAGCAGAGGAGAGAAGGTCCATCCTAGCTGTGGGCAACACCAGTCATAGGATGGGCTTCTGGGCACCAGCATTCATTGATCGACTTTGGGATAACAGAGGCAATGTGACCAGCTGCTTCACAGTCCTGCCGCCATGACTATCCTTTGATGACGGACTGTACCCTCAAGCTGCGAGCCAAAAGAAATTCTTGTTTCCTTAGGTTGCTCTTGTTGGATATACTGTCACAGCAAAAAGATGACAGCTAACGCAGAAGCCAAATGATCCAACCAAGGACACGAAGGAGAATTGTCTAAGTCTCCACGAAAAAGGAAAACACAGATTTTAAAAATCTACTAAAGTCAAGAAAGGAGGAGAGACAGAATACTAACATTCTAGTACCAGGGAGGCTAAGAACTGTCGAAGGCAGCTGCCTCTCGGGCCCCACTTCATTCAGCAAAGCTTGGGCAGGTTGAGCCATCTGAACATCTGATCAAGCAAGGAAACTATTAAAGTGCCTTCAGTTAGAATTCAGATTTTTGAACTTCGACAGGTAAAAGACAGGAACAACAAACAAACAACAACAAAATAGATGAAACATCAAGCACAAGCCAAGTGCATGCCTTTGATCCTAAGAGGAGGGAGGCAGGGGCAAGTACATCTCTCTGGGAGTTCTAGGCCAGTAGTCTACATAGGGAGTTCCTGCCCATCCACGGCTCCACAGAGAGATCCTGTCTCAAAATAAATAGATCAGTAGCAAATCAAAATGGATAAAAATGCATGCAGCCCTGAAGCTTATCACCAGTGTGCACATTCTGAAAGGTTTCCCCTTATTCTGTTCCCCCAGTCACCTCTCAGTTAATGTCCCGCTGCCCCCAGCAGTGTTGTGACAGCACTATGACAGGAAACAACGCCGAGGATGTATGCAATACCACAGAATCACAACTTAGCTTTTGCCTGAAGTGTGGGAAAATGGACGAGAGGGTGCTTGTCTGGGATGGCCCTGAGCCATCACTACAGCCCAGTGTCCCACAAACCAACCGTCAATCCTACACCTACTGGCTCATGTGTCACAGTGGTGGCTATGGACCAGAAACCATATTAGATCTCTGAAGAGAGTGCAACTGCAGGGAACTGTGGAAAAATCACTCCAAACCTGGCTTCCTGTTTTAAGTTCAAAACCATTGTGCACCATTGTCACCCCATTGGCCCTAGAGTACCCCCTGCAAGTGATGGACAATTATACAAAATCTAGTCCAACATGGATGTCAACGTACAGTGTGTGCCCAGTGTCTACAAAATGGCTTGAGTACCGCTTGTAAATAGTTCCCAATGTCTATTTTAGTGAGCATGTACTTCTTGCAAAATCTGAACAACGTAATACTGCTTTAAACAAGCTGTTTAGGGGCTGGAGAAATGGTTCAGTGGTTCAAAAGCTTGCTGAGTAAGCATAAGGACTAGTATTCAGATTCCTAGAACCAACGTAAAGTGCCAAGTGACTATGGCAGCCCAACTGTAACTTTAGCCTTGACAGACGGAGACGAGGGCTCCTCAGAGCAAGCTGGCTAGTTCTGTTGGCGAACTCTGGGTTTGACTAAGAGACCCTGCCTCAATAAATAAAATGGAAGATCGATAGAACATGTTCAAGGACGATTCCTAACATCAACTTCAGACCTTCATATATGTGAATGCACACACGCACACACACACACACACACACACACACACACACACACCATATTATACACAAAAATGAAAACGGAAAAAACATGCTTAAACATGGTTACAAATCAGTACAGCCTACGTAAAACCTGAAGAGTTCATCTGGAAGATGGAACATTCTTACTGGGCCAAAGACACAGGAGTGAGTTAATTTACAAAATGCCAGAATTCTCACCAATTTACTTTACCTCTGACAACAAGGCCGGCAGCAAGTCTTTCCTCAGTTGAGAAACTGGTAGGATGCTGGTCACACCCTTCAAACAGGACAGAACCCTTTACACATCCACAAGGCACAGTTTGTCCTGCTCTTACCTGGCAGCTGCAGCCAGAAGATTTTTTGCGTTGGGAGCTCCAGGATCTACAGAGAGAGACTTGGCTGCTAACAGTAGCTTGCTGGATGCCATGGAGATATTCTTCAGGTTGCCTATCACCTGCATCTGGTCTTCTTTCGTCTGCAGAGGCAAAAGGAAACAGAGTCAGTTGGGACTGACTATAATTTTCCAAGAAGACTTCAGGGAGCTAGGAGCAACTCCCCAGGTGGAAGCAAAGACTACATCAGGACAGTCAGTCGGCAGATGTGTGACTAGTGTCCACTCGTCCTCAAACAGATGCTCAGAGATGCATGAGGCAGAGAAAGAAATGCATGTCCAAGCGGGGCAGCCAGGAGTCCTGCTTTGTTGTTATCTGGGAGCGTTTAGGGGCTGGGAGGAGGAGAACGACAGAGCGGCACCAGTACACAGACTGACAGTGATTCGAGCATCTTGCTCAACAATGCTGGAGTTGTCAAGCATCTTGTACGTCCCAGCCTGGCACAAAAGACAGGCTCTGTGTAGACATTCAGAGCTGACAGCATCCCAGAAAGTATTGCACTGGGGAAGGATATACTTCTCACTCAGCTTGCTAACTGACAAATGACCTTTTATAGAAAATGTAACAAAAAAACCCCAAAAACCCAAAACCCCAAAAAACCGAAAACCAAATAAACAACCCCCCCCCACAAAACTACCAAAAAAACCAGTCCTGCAATCTGATGCCAGACCAGTCATGTTCCCTAGCTATAAACAAGTAGCTCATCTCTATCTGAATGAGGTCATTTTTAATCATTTGAAAGTCCCAGATGTAATTCATTTAAGTTGAGTTCACTAAACCACAAATACACATGCATGTGTGTGTTCGTGTCTGTGCATTATCCCACCTCATTTCTGATAAAAATTCTCCCTGCTCCCGACCTCCCCCCAACCCTGCTAAAGGATACAGGCTTTGGAAGCGGGCCGTGGGAAAAAGTCACCATCATGGCTGAGCATGCCAAGCCTGTGAGGTCACAGAATTTCCAAGGCACTCAAGGAAGGTGCTGCAGCTTGTTTACAGGATCCTGTTCCCCATTCACCCAGCTGCCCTCAGCTGGATGCTGAACCAGAACGAGGAGGCTCACGTGAACAGCAAAACTACCTTCCCGCCTACCTGCGCCTGGCCAGCCATCTCAATACCGGCATCCAGGAACTCGTCAAAGTCATCGCTGAACTTGCCAGAAGCGGCTGCCAGTTCTCCACTCTGGCCCCTTGTGGCATGGACAACTTCCCCAGCGGACTGGTTCAGATCAGCAGCAGCCTGGTTCAGCTCACTCTGGGCTTCCTGGAAAGGCTTTGTGCTCGGAGGTAGCTAGGAGGACAAAAGGCACATGCCGTGGGAAGTTTTTACTTGCGCAAGGTGGGCAAAGGAGGGTATTGTGGAAGGAACAGTGACTGCCCAGGCTGTGCTTCTGAGTCACTCAACTAGAAGATGGCAGGTCCAAGAGAAACAAATGCTATCTGTGGTGCCTATTACATACCAAAGCCATGCTGGCCTCTAGGCTCTCAGAATAACAAGAACCTGTGGCTCTTCCTAGCGCTTTTTACCCCACCCCTTACTCTAAACTTTCCCAGCTTTCGACCCCACCCTCCCCATACCCATATAACCCTGCCACTTCAGCCATGTGCTCAACAAGTCTCCTGCCCCCTCTCTCCATCCCTCCCTCTCGGCATCCTTTGCCCTCACTCTTTTCATCTTCATTTCTCCCTCCCCACCTCCTTCCTCTCATGGCCAGGTTGAATCTGCTGGCCATGTTCATGTACGACTTTCTCTTCCATCTCTGGACTCTTCAGATGCCTGTTTGTAATTTCCCTCACATCTACAATAAAAGCCTTTCCCTCAACCATACCTTGGAGCAGTCACGTCATCAGTTCATACAAATAGCTCTGCATAGTATGAGCCCCTGTTAAGTTGGACCTTTCATCCATTTCCATCTATCCATCCATCTCCATCCATCCATCCATCCATCCATCCATCCATCCTTCCATCCATCCATCCATCCCCTCACACTTACAGAAAGCCCACTTTTCGAGCACCAGAGAGCTCCCTGTGGTGAGAGCAGCTATTCTCAAGTCACTGACACTCACTGAGATGACAGGGCTAGGATTCATGCCCAAGCAACTCAGCTCTGGGATCCAGACTCTACCCTATTTTGTGTCTCTCGTGATGGAAACTCTCGGTTTAAGTTTTTTAGAACACCAATGGCTTATGCTCTAAGATCAAGAATTGATAAATGGGACCTCATAAAATTGCAAAACTTCTGTAAGGCAAAGGACACTGTCAATAGGACAAAATGGCAATCAACAGATTGGGAAAAGATTTTTACCAATTCTCCATCTGATAGAGGGCTAATATCCAATATATACAAAGAACTCAAGAAGTTAGACTCCAGACAACCAAATAACTTTATTTAAAAAATGGGGTATAGAGCTAAACAAAGAATTCTCAACTGAGGAAACTCGAATGACCAAGAATCACCTAGAGAAATGTTCAATATCCTTAGTCATCAGGGAAATGCAAATCAAAACAACCCTGAGATTCCACCTCATACCAGTCAGAATGGCTAAAATCAAAAACTCAGGTGACAGCAGATGCTGGCAAGGATGTGGAGAAAGAGGAACATTCCACTATTGTTGGTGGGATTGCAAGCTGGTACAACCACTCTGGAAATCAGTCTGGTGATTCCCCAGAAAATTGGACATACCATTACCTGAGGACCCAGCTATACCACTCCTGGGCATACACCCAGAAGATGCTCCAACATATAACAAGGACACATGTTCCACTATGTTCATAACAGCCTTATTTATAATAGTCAGAAGCTGGAAACAACCCAGATGTCCTTCAACAGAGGAATGGATACAGAAAATGTGGTACATTTACACAATGGAGTACTACACAGCTATTAAAAACAATGAATTCACGAAATTCTTAGGCAAATGGATGGAACTAGGAAATATCATCCTGAGTGAGGTAACCCAGTCACAAAAGAACACACATGGTATGCACTCACTGATAATTGGCTATTAGCCCAAAAGCTCAGAATACCCAAGATACAACTCACAACCCAAATTAATCTCATGAAGAAGAAAGACCAATGTGTGGGTGCTTCGGTCCTTCTTAGAAGGAGTAACAAAATATTCATGAGAGCAAATATGAAGACAGAGTGTGGGACAGAAACTGAAGGAGGTGCCCTCCAGAGACAGCTCCACCTTGGTGTCCATCCCTTGTGCAGTCACCAAAGGCAGACACTGATGTGGATGTCAGGAAGTGCATGCTGATAAGAGCCTGATATAGATGTCTCCTTAGAGGTCTACCAGAGCCTGTCATATACAGAGGCGGATGCTCACAGCTAACCATTGAACTGATCATGAGGTTCCCAATGGAGGAGTTAGAGTGAAGACTGAAGGAGCTGAAAGGGTTTGAGGCCCCATGGGGAGAGCAACAATAGCAAGCAACCAGAGCTCCCAGGGTCTAAACCACCAGCCTGGGAGCACATAGGGAGGGACCCATGGCTCCAGCTGTATATGTAGGGGAGGATGGCCTTGTTGGGCATAGGTGGAAAAGGAGGTCCTTGGTCCTGTGAAGGCTGGATGCCCCAATGTGGGAGAATTCGAGGGCAGAGAGGTGAGAGTGGGTGGGTGGGGGCACATCCTCATAGAAGCAGGAGGAGGGGGGATAGGATAGGGGGTTCCTGGGTGGGGAGGAAATGGGGAAAGGGGATAACATCTGAAATGTAAATAAAATATCCAATAAGAAAAAAAAGAACTAAGAGGTCTTTGATGGCCAAATTCAAATCACATTCTTCTTAACAAATGGCCATCAATTTTTTTATTAGTGGTCCTTGAAAATAATAATAAAAAAAACCCCACACATTCAGTATAGAATTACAGTCATCAAAACTGCAGATATTACTAAGGACCCGCATATACTGCTGGACATTTGTAACCAGAAGCAGCAGACAAATGAGTGCTAAGCTTCCTTCAGTGTGGGCTAGGAAAGGGCTCCAAGGCAAAAACCTTTAAGATCCTGACTTTCTTAATTAGTCTTGAACACATGTCCCTCTGTCCTTGAACTGCCTGTCACCATCTGTCATGCCCTAAGAAGGAGCTGGATGATCAAAGCCTCTTTTCTGTCCCACTCAAGAGCAAACGGGTACTCAGAAAAAGTCAATGTTCAAAGCTCTACCCCGGGGGCCAGGGAGACAGACAGTTCAGTTGATAAAGAAATTGCCTTACAAGCATGAAGACTGGAGTTCAATTTCCCCAAAACCCATGTAAAACCTGGGTGTGGTGGTATGCACATGTAACCCTGGTGATGGGAAGGTGAGAAGCTCACCAAGCTACCAGCCTCGCCTACCTGACGAACTTACGCCCAAAGAGAGATCCTGCCTCAAAGGAAACGTGGAAAGTACCCAAGGACTGACATTTGAAACTGCCCTCTGGCCTCCAGAGGTATGTGTGCACACATGTGCATGCATGGACCTGCACATAAATATGCCCTCACACCAGCATAAACTCCTCCCCACAAGTCCTCACTCACAAACTTTGCTAGCCAGAAAGGAAACAGAAAATGGTAGAAAACCAAGACTCCTAAGGGAAAGGCTAGATGACCAGAGATTGCAAGGAAGGAAAGTCATACTTGCTCCTTGTGGAGGGAAAGACATCAGGTAACCCCCTCACAGACAAGGGCCTCACCGAATCTACAAGTAGCTTCTTGCTGGACTCTCCGATGCTCTTCAAGGCGACATCCACATCCTTCTGCCCAGGGAGGCAATTGACGCAGTTATTCAGTGAGTGAGACACAGCTTTGGCCACCTGCATACACACACACAGATGGAGGGAAACACCTTAAGAAGGCTACTTCTGGTGCAAATGCATTTGCATATTCATTGGGAAAGAGCAGAGAGAATATGCAGAGCTGACACCAATGTGGGAATTATTCACTGGCATCCACTCAACCCTGTTAACTAAATCAAATCACCTTGGCCAGACCTCTGGTCTCTGCTACCTGGTGCTGGGTTACTATTACTACATGCTGTGTATGACATCTGCTCCCCAGGGCCAGGAGAAGCCATGGCTCTGGAACCCAAACACAGAATTCTCCAATATGAGGCCAGGCCCTACATGGTAGGTATCTTCTGCAGGGCTCTGCTGAGGTCTCCAAGGTTGACTTTGGAGCAGGGCTAAATTGTAATTGATTCTTCTCAGTGACCTTCTGGTGTTGACACACCTCAAGACCCCACGTTCACAACATGCAAAGAGGGTGCTCCAGTACCTCCTGATCTGAAGCTGTCCTCAATGCTACCTTGTCCTCAGATGTCTTCAGGAATACTGACAGCTCCTGCTTGCATGCCCTGGTCATCTCAGTTAAAAGGGAAGCTGGGGGGGTTGGGGGGGGAAGGGGTTGGCAGGAACATCCTATTTAATCTAAAAATCTAAAACATCTTCCTAGTCCCATGTCAAGAACTCTGTCCAGATTGTCCTGAGCCAGTTGGTTCCATCGGGTTCTCCAGAATCATCTGGAGAAGTTAGGGGAGTCTTTTCAGAACTTTTGGATAACTGGACCTGGATTATATCTTCCTCACTATGCAGACTAGGAAGAGGAGTTTACTGAAGTAGACACAAATCCTGAGCAAGCATGCTATATCTAAAATCCCGAGGCAGTCAGAGTTCAAAGCCCCCACGTCATTTGTTGACTGTGAATTAAGTAGATGTCACATCAATGTGGGAAATTCTAGGGAAGACAAAACATTGAGTACCAAGTATGGTCAGTCTTGTTACCACACACACTTTAGATGGATCTGAAAACACCTTCTGAGTCCTAAGCATTCCTGCCAGGAAAACATGTCCACAAAGCAGGTAGTTGACCTGTACACAACCTCAGTGACCATGGTTCCCAGTCACCATGGTTCCCAGCTCCCAGGCTCACCTGGGCTAATCTCTGCTGACTTTCTGTATCTCCAGGTGCAATCAAGGCCTGCTTGGCTTCTTGGATGAGCATGGCAGAACCCTCCATCACATCCCGAGCAGAGTCTAACATGGCATGAGCAGCCTCAGGATCATTTGTAGAGGCAGCCACTCCCCGGGCAGCCTGGGCCAGTGTTTTCAGAGCTTGGGCTGTTTCTCTAGCTGCCACACCTGGGGAGAAAAGCCTGTTAGAATTTCTATTGGATTTCATCAAAAGTTACGTTTTTCCTTGGCAATAATATTGGGGGGTCCAGATTAATTTTTGACAAATGTGAATTGCCATGTTTCTCAATAAAGTAGCTCATACCCTTGTGTCCAAGCTAATCAAGAGACACCACAGTATACAAAATGCCCCATGCTCCAACTTCCCTTGTTTCTACTTCCTCATGTGTCCCTAGATCTAAACACAGACACAGGAATAGGTGTACAGATGGAGACCTACACCTGGTACCCAGGTTGTGGGAAGTTATTTTAACACACTTGGCTTTCCCGGGGCACACACTGCACACACAAAGACACACAAAGAGTGAGCAGTTCAGTGAATTGCATGGATAGATATATCCACCATTACAGTGTCCTTCCCTACAGTGCTCCTTACACCGGAAGTAATTTATCTCATAGATGACCTTAGACTGGCTTAAGAGAACCATGCAACATGCATTCATTTGCATCTGTCTTCTTTCCCTGACTGTAAAGCAGTGCTGTTATGTGTAACTCTTTTTCCTCCTGTATGATTTTACATCAATGTCCTAACATTTGCTTATCTGTTCCTCTGCTGGTGGACAGGTAAGTTGTTTTGTGTTTGGGATAAAACTCCCCAGAAAAGAAAAGTCTTGTGCACATACTCAGATGAACACATGGAATCACGTAATCTTGAATGAAACCTAGGATTTGAATCGCTGAGTCACCGAGGCTAATATAGCTCTAGAAAACAGTACACCACAGGTTCTAGAATGGCTTTACTACCACACTCCCCACGGGGCAATTGGAGGAAATGCAGTCTTCTGTATCTTAACTAGCGGGGTACTGTTGGAGTTTGAGTTTCAGTGGGTCTGTAGCTGTACCCTTCAGGAGCAATCATCCAAGTTGTTGTTGCTATGACAATAGCTTGACAAGAGGTAAGTAGGAAAAGGGGGGGTTACTTGGCATATAATTCTGGGTTGTAGGAACACAGCCCATCACATGTACAGTTGAGAGCAGAGGCAGAATCCAGGCAATGCTGCTTCGCACTTGTATTTTCCTTTCCCTTACACTGTTCAGAACCCCTGGATTCTGGGAGTGATATGGCCTAGAACTTGCTAATGGATACCAGTCATCAGGACCTCCCTACCCCAGTCACACTCATGGGCCAACCTGGACTACAGAACTCCCCACTAAGATCTCTTCCCATGGGGCTACAGAGGTGGTTCAGTAGTTAAGAACACCTGTTGCTCTTGGAGAGGACCTGAATTTGGCTCCCAGTACCCACATGATGGCTCATAGTTGTTGACAACCCAGTTCCAGGGGATCTGGTACCCTCTTCTGACCTCTGAGAGCACCGGGCATGTATGTGGTACATATATACATTAAAAAAAAATCAGTCTTAATTTCCTCTAACAATTCCCATTCCAGATTTTAGGCTGTGTCAAATCGACAGTTAAAACTAACTCGATATTTAATGGCTGCTGGATATTTTCTTGTGAAACATCTTTAAATCCATTTTGATGTAGATGACCAGTCCTCTGATGGTTCAGCATCACCTCATCAGAATAAACACAATCTGAGACCTCTAGTCTCCATAAGACTGGAGGAACTTTCTCCTAGAAACCAAGGAACCTGATCTTCCCTGGAGCTTCTCTCAAGAAATGGTTTCCCATAAGGCCTAGCAACAACAGTGTCTCAACCACAAGATACTTCCTAGATGGTAATGGAACTGGACCAGAGGTGCCTAGCTTCTTGCCACATACTCTTGGGGACGGTGAAGTGTGAGGGCCTTTTGTTGGAGCAGAGATGCTGTGCACAGAAATGACTACTTTCAGATTGGAATACAGCTTTCTACGGAGTCATCACAAACATAGCCAGCAGTCTTCCCTGTAGTAACCATGAAGCTACATAGTAAGAAAAGCCCCAGATCCCCCCAA
Source organism: Grammomys surdaster (assembly GCF_004785775.1). Classification (NCBI taxonomy): domain Eukaryota; kingdom Metazoa; phylum Chordata; class Mammalia; order Rodentia; family Muridae; genus Grammomys; species Grammomys surdaster. The sequence goes on from NW_021604856.1 coordinate 1,232,221, forward strand.
AACAGCCACCCTTGCAGCCACAGATTCACACTCTATGAATAGTCTGCATGTCACAGCTGGGATGAAGTGCTGCAGTCTAACCAGGCAGAACACAAGACGGCCAATCTACTGACTGTCAGGCAGCCTGATGGACGCTATAGTCAGCATTTCTTTGTGGTGGTGGTGTGTGTGTGATACATGTGATGTGAACTGTGTATGTGAGATGTATGTGTGTTTGTGTGTGATATGTGTGTTTGATGTATATGAGTTATGAGTGTGGTGTTTGATATGTGTGTGATGTCATGTTTGTGTGTGATGATGTGAGATGGGTATATGTTTACGTGTATGTGATGGTGTGTGTCTGTGTGCAATGTGTGTGTGTGTGTGTATGTGTGTGTGTGTATGTGCAGCCATTACAGAAGCCCAGAAGAGAAAACACAAAAGTAAATAAAGCTAAATCAAGGCCTAGAGGAGAAAGATTTTATGTTTCAGCTTTTGGCTCCAGGTTGAAAGGATGTCATCGCTCAGAAGAACTCCAGATGTGGTGAGGTCCTCATCCCGCTGTCTTCCCTGCCAAGTGTCTGTGTGTCTAGACAGCTGTCTCTCTCACCGGCCACAGCCTCCCACAAGCCTCAGGAGTAGCTGAGAATCTACGACTGACTACTGAAGGTTCTACTAGGCTGTGGTTTTTCAGACATCACCTATTGCCTTCTCATTTATTATCTGGACTAGTAAATCTACTTCTATTCAAATTCTGTAAGAATTAAAACAATTAAACATGCATAATATGCAATGAGAAAATATTTGTTTACGTAAAGCTACTAAATGGGAAACGCTTTATAGATTAAGATGATATAATTCTTGAAATTACATTTACTTATTTTGTGTGAGCGTATAGGTGTAGGTATAGGTGTGTGTATTGTGTGTGTGGGTAGGCGTGTCATCCTGACATGCCTGTGGAGAGAAACTTGTGGGAGTCAGTTTTCTTCTTCCTCCAGGTAGGTTCCAGGAATTGAACTCAGGTTACCAGGCTTGGCAGCAGGCATCTTTACTTGCTGAACCATCCTACCTATTGGCCCTGAAGATGATTTCTGAAAGGCAGAAAATAGAAAGCCAAGCTCTAAAGCTCTAAACCTGTTCTGCCCATGGATTTTCTGGTGAGGATCCTGTTTGGAGGAACCAGGTCCAGACAAAAAAAAGTTGTATCATTGAAAGGATGAAACAAAGCCACCAGGATGACTACATTTACAGCCATGTTTTCAATGGGAATCACCATAGGGCCATGTGACCAAAATCAGCAATGTCCTTTCTTCCCCTTCACTACCCCCATGATATTGCTTTTATGGTCAAGTGTACGTTAAGATTTGTAACCCACCAGGGGCAAACTGTAAAGCACACATCTGTTCTAATAACTGTAATCCTTGGAGAGCACAGATTGCTTTCATATCTGAATCTTCAGTTATACTCCAGAGCAGAATTTCAGGACAAAAAGAGATAGCAAACCTATAAGCATACTTCATAATTGTTGTTTTCAAGAGATGGGTCCATGAGCTAGTCTTGAGCTGATCCTCCTGTCTCCAGGCTTGTGCTACCACACCCAGCTCTCAGAATGTTTGTTACTTTCAGAATTCACACGGAACGTGTGTTAAGCCATTGCTAGACCACAATACCAAGGCTCCAAGACGAATTTAGGAATGATGTAAATCGTTAATTTGTTTTGAAGTACTTGTAAAAAATTGTACGTAGCTGTGTAAAATGGTTTAGAAATGTACTCAGACTATTTCGCTTGCCAAACAAAAACCCACTTGCACTCAGGTATAGCCTACTGGGAGTTAACGTGTAGTCCCTGAACACAGGCCTCAAGTATGGGGAGAGGGAGCCTCGACTCAGAGATTTTGCCTACCCCTATTTTCTTTTTCCTTGCTTCCCTTTCAACTGTGCTGAAATCACCTCTATCTAACCAAGGGAGTAAGGCTCTCCTTACTTGATACCAATGGAGGCATCTTCACTGCCCTATATGACCCTCTGGGCAGCAACTCTCAGTTTCCAGAAACATACTTGGAAACATCCCTTGGCTTCTGTTCTCTACCTCCGGGTGTGGCCCCCATTTCTATCCCTCAGCTTCGTCTTTTACTAGTGAACTCTTCTCACTCAGCCTCTCACTCCAGGCACACTGTCCCGCAGTTAAGGTTTCAATCAATTACCATGACCCAGGTACTAACTACAAAACCTGTACTTCCGTCCCAGCATCCTCTCCCGAGAGCTGGAGAGCAAGCTGCCGATCACATCACATCTCTATGGGGACATCCACCGGTCCATCTGCGGTTAGAACCAATCTTGTGATCTCACCCTAGCAACTCACAGAACTCTTCATTCAGCTGTCAGCTCTAAGAATTCTCCATGTTTTCTTCCTTATCTCCATCCCTGGCAACATCCTAACCAATCACCAAGCAGGGTCAGGCTTGCTTCTTTAATCTACCTCCTTGTATACCTTATCCTATGCTCTAAATCCTGAGTGTCCACCAAAGGTCTATGTGTTAAAGACTTGGTCCCCAAGGCTATCCAATTAGCATTAAGTCACAGTGCCTAATGGAGGGCTTCAGGACCCTGGGCAAACACTCTTGAGGGCAGTTATGGGATACTCCCTCCCTGTCTTCCTTCTCATTCTCTTTTGTTTCCTGACCGTGAGGTACATAGTTTAATTTTAGTATATGCTCCGGACATCAGATGCTATACCACCATACACTCAAATAATCGAGGACTAGAGCTACCGTGAGCCATACGAACCCTTTCTCCATAGAAGTTAATTACCTTGGGTATTTTGTTATAGCGACATAAAGCTGACTAATCATCACAGTTGATTACCACCTCTCATCTGGAGGAATTAGCCCCTGGGTGCAGGTCTCCCTGCTCTCAGTTGTTTCTTTCCCTCTATTCCACACAGAGGAGGAAGGGTTACACACAGGACACTGTGATTGGTCTCCACATTGAAAACCTTCCAATAGTTTCATATGGCTTTGGTGAAAACTCCAAGCTGCTCATGTTGCCTACAAGGCCCCTTGCATCTGTGCCTTGGCTCAGCTTTCCAGCTGTGCCTCCTCTCCTTGCCTTCTACTAGAACCTTCTCAGTTCCTTGACTTAGCCTTCTCTCTTACTTCTGAGACCCCCTGCCACACAGCACCCATTTCAACACCACCTTCTAAATAAATGCCTTCCAGAACTGGACGGCTTGCTAGCTAGGCTGTTTTTCAAGTGCCAAGGAGGCTGCCTGCCATCCCGCATGTTGGCAGTACCAGATGATGTAACTCTTCGGGCTCTAGGCAGCCCAGCATCCCTCCTCGAAGCACATATTTCACCATGCACAAATCTGCCAAACTTCTGGGATCATGTAGGAGTTTCTGAGACGTAAACTTCTCCTTCTGGTTTGTAAGAATTCATACCCACATTTCCCTTTCTCCCAGAGCTCTTCAAAATGTCCTAAGTGGTCTTCAACACCCTGGTCTCCTCTGAAAACTTTCCCTTATTCTCTGATTAGGACAAGATTACATATTCTTATTACTATGTTATACTTACTTCGATTGTCTGTTTTGTTCTAGTTTTCAAGTAATAGGAACGTGCGTTTTTGAGGAATGAAAGATTAACTCATGCAAACCCACCCTCGCACAGAGAAATAACTGGAAAACATATGGTTGAAGTCAGCTGGCCAACAGGAAGGCATCAAGGTAGAAGGACCAAGAGCTGGGAAGAATGAAAAGCAGAGAGAGGGAAAGAAAGGAGCCCAAGGCTCAGGGCAGTTTCTTCCCTTAAGGTGGTCCTTAATTTATAACAGCTGCAAGAGAAAGAGAAGGGGGAAGGGAGGGGAAGAGAGAAAGAGGAGGCAGGGAGAGAGAGAGGGAGAGGGGAGAAGAGGGAGAGGGACAGAGAGGGAGGGGGGAGAGAGGGAGAGAGACCGAGAGGGAGGGGAAAGAGAGGGAGAAGGGGGGGGAGAGGGAGAGGGAGAGAAAGCACCCCAGAGCCAAGCCTCCTCCAGTACATCAGGCTAGGGAGAGTGTTCTGAGCCTCACCGCAGCCTCATCTACACACTGAAGGCCACAGCCCGGCCCCACCCCAGCTAGCAGCCTCTGTTTTCCCTTTCATTAGTTACACAGCCTCTTATACAGATTCCTAATTAAGAACTCTCTTGCCTTTCAGAAATAGACATTTGACATTGAAAATACTCAGGTCTCCTCAGTGCCCCGAGGACACACAGCTCTGCGGCCTCCTCCCTTGCTGCCCTCCTTACTTCCATCTTGGACACCCTGAGTTCTCATCCAGCTGAGAGTGGATGGGCTCATTGGCTCCACCCTCCCCTCCCCCGCCTGCTGGCTGATTTTATTGTCACTCCACTCTCTAGCTTTTACATGTTTACACTTTGGTGAGATTTCTGGAGTCAGGGATAGTCCTAGAGTGTACAATTATCGCCCCCTTGTAGTCTAATAAGGGGTCTACACATAGTTTGAGAGTCATTTTACAGTATCACATGCTTAATATGGTTAATATCTGTCAGGCTGACAGGATCTGGACAGGTAAGCTAAAGAGGCAGAACTTTAGGCTTGTGTGGGAGGGAGTTTTGAGTTAGGTTAAGGGAGGTTAGAAAATCGGCCATCAGTGACGTGATGTCAGTGATGATGTTCAATAGTTGGTCATCAATAGGCTGTGGTTCCAGACTCAATCAATAAGGAAGTAAGTGGTCCAGCAGCCTTATGTTCCATCAACATCACTTCCCGCCATCAAACTGCCTTAAACTATGAGTCAAAACCAAACCCTTCTCTGCTGAACTCCACACATGTCAGGTAATTCGTCACTGCCGTGAGAAAAGTATCAAACGTGCTTGGGAAGAGTTTAGTAACAGCACTGCGGCGAGTGCTTGAGGACGTTCTGTGGAGCTAGGGGAAGAAAGGCGAGTTCCTTGTCAGATCAGTGAGCATTCCTCTCCAGACCGGGGGTGTGCAGCCCAGCCACAGGCACCGTAAAGGCCGGAAGTCCTACCTGTGTAGTGCTCATTGCCTTGAGCCGCGCAGGTGAGGAGCTGCGCCATGGAGGAGCCCACGCCCTTAGAGGTGCTTCCCAGGTCCTGGGCACACTTTTCTAGCTGTGAGAAAAAAATCCAGGAAGGCAGAACTTAGAAAAGGAACATTCTCCGAGGTCTTAGGGCATGACTTAGAATAATGATACACATCAGAACGGGACCCCGAGCTCTTTCTCACCCAAGTGGGCTGGGCAGTGCAGGACAAGGGGTCTGGCTCTGACTGAGTGAGGTGGGTGCAGGCCCGCCAGCTGTGTGGAGCCAGGAGCATTCCTGAGCCTCACCAAACCCAACTCCTGAAAGTGCCCGGCTAGGAAGGCCTTCAGCAAGCTAATGCAGCTCCTTAACAGACTGCAGCTGAGAGCATGATGCCTTCAGAAAGTCCAAAAGAAATCAGTAGTGGGCAGCAATCATGCCTTGGCAGGAGGCAGGAGACACCCAACTGTCCCACCTTCATGACAAGTGGGGACATTAACCCAGGCCAGTTTAGTCACTATCCTTCAAGGAGTTTAAACTGAAAGGCACACGAGAAAAATGAAGGTTTGGAGTGGCAATGAGACCTCAGAGGTAGGCAGAGGGTGTGCCTTTCATGAAGAGCATGCCTGCTTGCTGTGTCCAACAAATAAACAAAGCTGGAAAAGGCCCAGGGTACAGATAATTAATTATTATATAAGGACACTGCTTAGAAGAGATTTGTTGGTATATGGTGACAGGCAGAAAAGTCATATAACAACTTTCCCAATGAAGGCCATTCCTACAAATGAAACCGGAGTCTGGTCTACCATAGCCAATAACACAGTATGTGCAACCCCCACTCCTGCCATAGGCAAATACTTTCTTTTTAAATAACAAGGGATGTCTCAGCTGGCAGGTAAAGGTGCTCTCCAGGAAGCCTGAAGACCTGAAGTTAATACCTGGAATCCATGTAGTGCTCCCTCCCTCCCTCCCCTCCCCCAAACACACACAGACACACACACACACACACACCCCACACACACAGCTTACTGTTTCTCCTGGCAGTGGTTTCAGTTGACTTTCTGCAGCGGCCATCTTGGCATCCTGCAGTTCATTCTTGAGAGCCTGCACTGTGTTCAGTGCAGAATCGATTTCCATGGGACCACAGGCTTCATGGGCCTGTCAACAGAGTGGAGTACATGTGCATACAGTTGGCGTGGCAAAGTGTCCTTAACACTCTGCAACATAGTCAACGTTTTCCCCGGGAACTCTGACTCTAGCAGAAGGTAAAGGTAGCAGGTATTCCCCAGAGGGGCAGGGACGCTGTCACTCAGGTCCTTAACCATGTTTTTCCTAAGTCATTAATTATGTGAGCCTTAGGGCTGGAGACACGTAAAAGCCTCCTTGAGCTACTTCACTCTCAGACCCAGAGGATGTAGTTTTTTATTCACTAGGCCTGGGTTGCAATGACAGAACACATGGCACAGCATGTCTGTACACAGAGGCTGGGATGTCCTTGAGTGTGTGCACAGAGGCTGGG
>NW_021604856.1:1238769-1273010 GCF_004785775.1 Grammomys surdaster
ATGTCCTTGAGTGTGTGCACAGAGGCTGGGATGTCCTTGAGTGTGTGTACAGAGGCTGGGATGTCCTTGAGTGTGTCCACAGAGGCTGGGATATACACAGAGAAGGAGTGAATAAGCAAACTGAGGAAGGACCTCATGGAGAGCACACAGCAGTTTCTTCTTCTACATTTCAACACCATAAATCACTACCCTTCCATACTAAAGACGGAAGAACTCCTCTTCCTCATCATTTGTTTTGCTTGCTTCAACCTCTTGATCAGTTAGAACACTGGTCTCCATGGACTCCATGGCCCCACACAGGTTAATAAATGCTATGCATACACAATTTTGCCAGTCAGCATTCTCAATAGTTATAAATTATCACTCTGTGCCTTTTTTTTTTTTATATCTGTCACAAAGCATCACTAAACTCTTAGGTGACTGGATTTTATGTGTTTATGTTATTAGGTACAGAAGCTCAGAAAGGCCAGCAGACTCAACAATGACAGCGGCCAGAAAAAAAATTCATTCTGTTTAATTCCAGAACCTTCGAGCTTAGTTCTTCTAATACATTGAAAAATAAATAAATTCAAACCTCTCGTAGCCTCTTCCTGGATCAGGTGACATGCTTGAGTGTCACCTTGAGGCGCACTGTTTCAGGGTAGCTTTGATGTTGGCAGATGCCAAGATTCAGTGAGAAAACTTAGCTTGCAACTGTGTGGGCTGCATGGCTTATGGTGTGGATGGGTTTGCCAGAGGCATGCTGGATACCTGCATTCTAATAAGCACCCCACCATGCACACCAGGCCACTACAGTGTGGCTGGTTCTAGGACCTCTCTGACAAATAGTGGAGAGAGTCTAAGGTTCTGGGCACTTGGCTTTGGCAATGAGGCATCTCTGTTCATGTCAGGCATTCAAGTTGGTTTCCACTTTCTTCCCTTACCACTTTACGAGGCTGTGAGCTTCTATAAAGGGATTGCTACAAGGGAAAGTGAATTCAAGCTAGAACTTCATGATCATAACTACGTCAGCGTCGCAGTGAGCTCCTTTGATAACAGTTTCAGAGACAGAAATGTATTCAGTCCCCCATTCTGTCCTACTGAGATTCTCTGTTAAGGCAAATGTGCCCATGTAAGGTATGAAAACTTTTTAGGGAAGAAGATCGAAGCTAAGATGACAGCCCCCTCCGAGGTATATTGTCTACCTACATAATTTGTTCTTAAGTTCTCAAGATAGTTCTTGGGAGATAAGGATACAATCAATTATTGCTTAAGTTTGGAACAGAAATGGCCAGTGCCTCAGATGATAAAGAATTAGTTCCAGTCCATAGGTCTCCTTGGAGGCAGAGGAACCTTTAGGAGGTGACACCTACAGGAAGGAGGGTAGGTTATGGGGGTGTACCCTTGAAGGAGTTATTGGGACTCTAGCTTATTCTTGTATCTTTTCTATCCTGGCTGTCATTAAGTGAGCAAGCTCGACCTGTCTGCACTCTTACCCAGACACATGGTGTGGCTACTACAAGGCACACAGTATTGCTACCAGCCACAGGCAAGATGGCAGACTGATAGTGAACAGAAATTCATAGTTTCCCCTCTTCCTTCTCTTTCTTCTTCACTGTATTTTCCTTCCTTCATCTTTCTCTTCCTTCCTTCCTTCCTTCCTTCCTTCCTTCCTTCGTTAGTTTAAAAAAAAAAAAAAAAGACAGGGTCTTACAAAGCCCAGGATGGCCTGTGTAGCCAATAAATCAGCTGAGAGTGACCTTGAACTCCTGAAGCTTCTGCCATCTACCAAGTGCTGGGTTTCTAGGCATGTGCCGCCATGCTTGACTACACCTTTCTTCCTTTTAAGTTAATTTTCTTTGGTATTTGTCCTAGTACTGAAAAGCTTATTAATTAGAAAATGACTCTGGCCTGCAATCTATCTGGTACCAAGACACGTAAGATGAGCAGTCTCTCCTAAGATGGAAAAACAGACCATTGCTTGTCCCAGGAAATGGGAAGAGACGGAGGAAGCATGTAACTTGAAAGTCATTTGGAGTTAGAAAGTGATGGTCAAGCCTGAGAGCTTATACTCAATGGTAGACCACTATTGTCTACTGGTCATTAAGTGACACAGATGGCTTTGTTGAGAAACTGGCCCAGCAGCGCTAGGGCTTGGATGGCCTTCCTACCACAACCACCACAGAGAGAGAAAAAGCTGAAGAGCTGACCACTGGATCAAGGCCCCACTTGCCTTCTGTGAGGCAGTGCGCAGCTCAGCTAGGCTGGTTGCCAGGTTCTTGGCACACTGACTCAACTGCATAGCTGCAGCCTGGTCACTCACAGTGGGCACCGCAGCCTTAGCAGAGGACACCATCTTGCTTCCAGGCTGTGGAGAGATGAACAGAAAGTAAGCTACCTCCTGGGCAACAAGCTGTTGAGAGATAAAACATCATGGCTTCTACAGTCACAAGAACACATTTCCCCCTAAAACAGGGTGTGGTTTGAACGAGAACCGTCTCCTACAGGTTCTTGAGCTTGGACACTTGAGAAGGTTTATGGAACCTTTCCAAGGTGGAGCCTTGCTGGAGGAAGTGTCACTAGGTGTCTTAGGGTTATCATTGCTGTAATGAAACACCACAACCAAAGCAACTGGGGGCAGAGGGGTTTTTTGGCTTATGTTTCCATATCACCATTCATCACCGAAGGAAGTCAGGGCAGGAACTCAAACAGGGAGGGACCCTGGAGGTAGGAGCTGATGCTGAGGCCCTGGAGGGGTGCTGACTGGCTTGCTCTCTGCTTAGCCTGCTTTCTTAAAGAACCCAGGACCACTAGCCTAGTTGATGGCACCACCCACAATGTGATGGGCCCTCCTCATCAATCCCTAATTAAGAAAATGCTCTACAGGCTTGTCTGCTTCTAGACTACCTGGAGATATTTTCTCAGTTGAGGTTCCTTTGCTCAGATGACTATAGCTTTATGTCAAGTTAGCCTTAAACAAGCCAACATGATGGCTTAGGTCTATAGCATCATCCCACTTCCTGTTCTCTTCCTAACTGCTTCCTGTACGTAGATGAAATGTGATCTGCCATGTTTCTGTTGCTTCCACGCCATGCCATACCTCACCACTCGGAATAGACTCTGGCCCTTTGGATCCTAAGACAAACCCTTCTTCTTTAAGTTGCCTCTGGTCATGGTGCTTATTGTCACAGAAATGAAAGAATAAGACACAAAGGGACACACTAAACTCTACCCAATTCCTAGGGCTGAAAAGAAGGCTTAGTGGCTAAGAGCACTGGCTGCTCTTGCTGAGGACCCACGTTCAGTTCCCAGGATGCATGTGGCAGCTCACAAAACTGTCTGTAACTCTAGTTACACACACACACACACACACACACACACACACAAATATATAGGCAAAACATAAACAGATAACACCTAATTAAATAAATCTTAAAACAACAACAGTAACAACAACAAAAAAATCCAAACAATTACCATGCCGAATCAGACACTCCAAGACAGTACAGGTATCAAAATGGGGGCAAGACAGGCAACTTGGGTCAAGTGACTTGAAATTCTCATTTAAAATAGATTCCAAAGATAGCTTTTTAGTAAGTACATTTTTTGGCACTTCCCAGAGTAGTTCTTTATTCTGACTTTTAAATACACCTAACAGCCCATAAAAATAAAGGTGAATAAGATTGTCTTACTTTTTCACAAACCAAAATACACTCCCCATGCAGAATACCTATGCACATGCAGAGATAGCTTCAACCTGTTGTGTTACACGCTGTTTTACAATATCCAGTTCTGTCTGGTTTTTTAGGTGTACAGTGTTCTATGAGTCCTGTAGATGTTTCTCAGTCTTCCACTGTTGGGATGTATCCATTTCCTTGCCAATGCCAATGTAGAAAAAAAAATGGCAAGGAACTAAGTAAATCTCAATAATTTTTAGTGTGTAAAATTTTAGAAGTAGCTTTTCTTGGCTCCAAAGCATACCAGCTTTTAGGGCTTTAGAAATGTATGCTGTAAGTGTGTCTCAGAAAAATTGTAATGCTTTAAGTGCCAGGTCATAAATATTAAGGATAAAACTACTACTTTAGTATTTAAAGAATTAATGAGAATCAGTAGGAGAACCTAATGTAATTATTTAAAAACTTGAATAATTTCATGTTATCAGCCCTTAAGAACATTAACACTAAAGCATGTGAGAAATGATTAATATTTGAAAATGAAGGATATGAAATCAAACTAAATAAAATTTAAAGGAGAAACAAGCTAACACACTTTTTTAAAGCTCTTAACTCTATCTTATAAAAGATGTATTAAAAAAGTATGTTCCATATACTGTGAGCTGTAAATTCATGTTGTTCATCCTTCTGGAAGGGTGAGTCTGCAAGGCTCATGAGGAAAGTTAAAGATGTATGCTTGGGCTGGGGGCGGGGTTAGCTTAGTGGTAGAATATGTGTGTGTACACATACATACATATTTATAGTATCTAATGTATGTATGTGTATATATACACATTAGATACTATATATATGTATTTTTAACAGTTCTTGCTCTCATGTGTATTGATAAATATAAACATATATATATATATATGTGTGTGTATATATATACACACACACACACACACACACACACACACACACACACATACTTTTTTCCACCACTTTTCCAGCCCCCCACCCCCCCAGACATGCTCTCTCTGGCTGTCCTGTGTCGACTAGGGTGGCCTTGAACTCAGAGATCTACCTTCCTCTGCCTCCCAAGTTCTAGGATTAAAGGCCTATGCCACCATGCTTGCCTTAAACAAACACACTTTTTGATTTGTTGATTCTGTTGCCTTTTACTTTGAAGTCTGCCTGTTTTTTTGTTTTTTGTTTTGTTTTTTTTAAATAAAATCCCAAGTATCTACAATAGCAGTTAAAAGAACAGGAGAAAAGAAGAAAAGAGAATAGAGAAAAAAGAAAGAAAACATAGGAGGGAAGGAGGGAAAGAAGGGAGGGAGGGAGAGAGGGAGGGAACATACAAACAAACCAGTGCAGTGTACTGAGAAACTCCTTTACTGTTCAGTCCTAACTCTCTCTGGTCTCCCTGGGTGCAGACTAAACACAGAGCCAGCTCCAGGATTACTAAGGAAAAGAGGAAGACCTTCTTTCTAAACTCCAAATCTGTGTGACAAAGAAAAAGTAGCTGTTTGCTAACTAACCTACTTTTAGGCGTTCACTCAAGTAAATAACTCAAGCTGCATATGAAGAGGGTCGAATTACAGGCTGCTCATGATGGCCCCAAATAAAAAGCCAGCACTTCTAATGAAGGGATGGTTAAAGACAGAGTAAGCCACACGGCACACTTTCTGAATCCCAAATGCCCACGTTACAAAGGAGGGCTGGGGACAACAGCTAAGTGGTAGGTAGCTATTGCTTCTCCTGCTAGGTTTGATTCCCAAAGGGTTTATATACCAAGAATGTAATTCTAAACATTATACATCATAACTAGAATATAGTTAAAAAATCATTTTCAATTAAAAAGAAGATTTTAAGAGTCAGACGTAAGGGAAGTTTGGAATAAAGCAGTGTCTTTTAGATATGATAGGACTGTAACACTCAAGAACTCATAGTTGCCATGGTTGCCTGCTCAAGACCGGCACAATATCAAGCCTGTTAGCATTCTAGTGTGGAGTGGAAAGTGGTTCATGAACCCAGATCCTTAACTGAGGAACAACTGACAGTAGTGAGTCAGTTTTCTTTAAGGGTGTGGCTTGAGGTAGAATTGCCCCTGGCTGGTGCATGCTCTCAGAAGTACATACACAACACAAACTAGTGTCAATAGTTGATGAGACTTAAAAAAAAATGAAGAACCTGAGTGTGGGGGGGGGAGGCTATAGAGAGGTGAGTGAGGGTGTGTCTGGAGGGAGATCAGGTGAGGAGCTGAGGTGAATGTGATCAAAGTACACCATAGGAAATTCTCAATGGAGTATAAAATATTCTGAAGTTCAAGATTATAAATCCACCGAACAAACCAGTTAGTGCATCTCTCCGTGTGTAACAGAACACAAGAAAGTAGACAAAAACATCCGCGTTTTATTTCTGCATAGCGGATGGGTGGGCAGCACTTGAGAAACTAATCCATGAGTGCTTGCACTTGGCCAGTGACGTCTCCCTCATCTGAACTGTAAAGAGGCCTTGCAGCTGCTTAGACAAGCACTTAGCCAAGGCTGTGGGGTCTGCACAGGTACGCTCGCTCTTTTCCTTAAGGACAAAGGGCAGACACTGCCAGCTGAGGGTTCTGCAAAGGGCCACGGTGCTGGGTTTTATGTTACCTGCAGGAAGTTCTGGCTGGAGATGATGAGAGCCAGCTGGGCGCTGAGGTCTTCCGCTTGTGCCTGGCTCCCTCTCACACCCTGTACTAGCTGAGGGATGTGATCAGCCACCGCCTGCAGGGAGCAAGAAAACAGGAACTGAGCATGTGCAGAGAGGGACAACTAGCAAGGGGTGGTGGGAGGGGGGGGACGGCAGGGAAAGGACCCAAAGCAATGACTGCCTATGTGTGATCCACTCCCAGGAACACTAGTACCAGAAGCTGAATTTGACAGCATACTGAACGCTCTTCTCCCCACTCCTCCCACTTTAAGTGGTCCTGATGGGCTCAGTCTATTGATAGCCAATGTTGTATAGATCAGAGCCTTGAAAGAACTTTCCTAGTCAAAACTCACATGCTCTGGGCCAAGAGGACTGAAGGTCAAACATAACACACACACACACACACACACACACACACACACACACACGCACGCACGCACATGCCCGCACACTATTTACAGGTAGATAAACTGAGTCAGATGGCTGCAAGACCAGAAGGAGGATGGGAGAGGTTCAAGAGCCAGCATGGTTAAGTGCTCAGGCCCCTGACTTCTTCTCAGATATGGATTCTGGGCCTCAGCTTACATGTGGTCATCCCACCTGTTTCTCTGTTCCAGGCAGCTCTCGGCATTGCTCAGATGAGAAAACCCAATACACAGGAGAGAGGAGCCATACTCAGCAAAGCAGGGCTATTCTGTGACAGTCACCCCAGAGGAGCCTTAGGAACCAGTTATCTGCTTGCGCTCTTCCTAATTTCCCTCTGATGGGGCAGGCTTCAGAGGCCAGAGTATCACCACTAGTAAAGGTGCCCAGTGCATTTTACCCACCCTCCGCCCTAGCCAGAGTGTAAAATACTTTAAAATATCCCAATGGAAATGTACGCGGGCCCTTTCCAATGCTGATTCCAGAAACTTGGTCCATTTTCCCTCTCCACTTCAGCCTGTCATTTAGATTCTCTCTCGTTTCCTGGCAGGGATGCTCAGAGATCTACTACCTCCAGTCTCTGTGGCAAAGAGAGAGGGAAGGCTGGCTGACTTCACAACAGGTCCCTGGGCACGAGCAGCTTGCAGTCCCTGAGGAGGGGAGAGGCCACTTTCCGACCTTGTTGGCAGCTGAGTGGCACAAGAAAGAACTATAGTGTCTGACTAGAGGCCTCACTCTCCTTCCACACACACTAAGCACAATGGACCACAGACTCTTGAGCATCACAGGCGCTCTTTCCCATACCACACAGTCAAATATGACAGGGGACCTTGGGAAAACCAGAATCAGGAATAGAGAGCTCTAGGCAATTCTCTCCCAGGTGCATGGCCAGTTTGTGAAGATCTGGATTCCCCTTAGAAATGCAGCCACTGCTGAAGGGGCAGCTTCCCCCTGTTGACTCGTTCATTTTCAGAGATTTGGAGGAAAGTCAGAACAGGTTAACTGTCAGAACACTGACACAATCAGACACGCCTGTCACCAGCCTCCACTGGCAACACTCTCAGGTGACTCCACCAAGATGTCCCATGACGTGCAGGAAACAACTCTGCAAAAGGATTTTATGTCCCGATACATCAAAAGTGTCCTGGGAGAGTCAACCCTCTTGGTGGGAAGAGAATGTCTGCAGTAAGCTTGCTTTGATACAATGCCCCCCCAAAACATACAACCAAGCCACAGGAGGCCACAGAAGGCAGATAGGGCAAAGCAGATCTCAGGCGTGGAGAAAGCAGGGAATCAGCCTGCAGTAGTGCATGGACACTGGACACAACCAGTCTCCCAGAGGGGAAGGCACTCTGGAAAGCCAAGCATTTATTTCCATTTCAAAGCTCTAAAATGGCATCATCGATTCTCTTTATTTAACTCAGTCTCTTAAAAAAACAGATGTGGATAAAGAAAGACAATGTTGGAAAAAGAGACACGGCTTCCAAATGGAGGCCCTCCACTGAATAGACAAAAACCAGACATGTGTACACCTGGATCATAGAGCCACAGCAAACTAGATTAGGAGCCTGGAAGACCTGTCTTAAGTGAATTACTGGGGCATGTGGTGGTCTAATGTTATCAGTGATTGGTTGCAGACCTGGCCCTCAGCACACTGAGAGCTTACCTTGCAGCTCTGGACCAGTTGCTGCTGGGCCGCGGGGTTCTTGTTGGAGATGGCTGCATTCTGAGAGGCTGCAATGGTCTGTGTGGCAGCAGCTGCAGCCTGCTTGGCTGCAACCTGCAGAGGACAGTGACACAGGTCAGTCCAGGACTGTACTCGAAAACTCATACGCCATGCCTGTCCACCACGGGAGCAGACAGTGTCCCTCGGAAGCCACCAACCATCTCAACCTGTCGGCCTTTGCTCTCTTCCTTACTGCCTGCTTGCTTTTTGTAAAAGATGGGCGTGATCTTTTGCTGGTCTCATTCTGGTCAGCACGGGGGTAGGGGGTGGGTGGTGGTGGTAGGGGGTGGGGGGGCACTGCCACACCCAGAAGACATTATTTCACAGCAAGCCTTCCTAACCCTTGGCTCTTGGATCTCTCCACCCTGATGTTCTCAGGCCATGCAAATAATGAAGTCAGTCAATTCTCCAGCACTGGGCAGTAAAAGGCTCATGAGGCCCCACATCTAGCTAAGGCGGTTCTGGCAGTGGATGCCAGTGCAGCCCTGAATAGAAGTAATTTTTCAAATTGTGTGAATTCCGTTAAAGTACCCAAACTATCCAACACTGCTAACTTTGATCTGGCATTCTTTATATACATATCATTTTGGTGATTTGACTCCCCCCCCCCAAGTAACTCTCAGCAGTCACAAATGGCACCCTAAAAGCTAGTCTGTTTCCTGACCTCCAGCCGGTTGACAATTTTTTTCTTAATAGCATTTTGTGCCGCGGCATTGGTTGCTACTCGGAGTCCCTCAGCGGCTTCTCTCAGCCTTTGCTGCTGATCTTCATTCTCTGGGTTGGCTGCAGCCCCCTGCAAAGGAAGAAACAGACACGTCAAGTGACCCAGGGACAGTGGGCTCCAACTGCTAAAGGCATCCTTTTAATCTTACTTCTTCCTAGCAATGCCTAATATGGAAAGCCACAAGCTGGGATAGCAGCTGTGTGCTACCAGGCTGTGTCGACCTGTTGTCTCCACAGCCTCCTGAACAGCACTTCCTCAGCCCCTAGAAACAGGATCTTCACATACTAAAGATCAATCCTGCATGCAACGGTAAGAAACGGCACTATAAAGCACACTATACAAATTACTCTGTAGGTGCAATTTCAAAAACTCAAAGCGTCAAAGACATCGGAAGCATTATCATAATATCCCACATTAGTAAGCATGCTTTTTATTTATGTATCAGCTAAAAATCTAAGTAAAAAGAAAACATATTTTATTCCAGTCTGGAGTTTAGTTTTACAAATCTCGTAAGATGCAGTGCCCTGATAGTGTTCTCCCAAGAGGACAGACAATTGTGTGAGTACCAGTTACTTAACAACAACAAAATAAAAAAAATAAAAACAAAAACAAAAATCTTCCCTCCTGCTGAGTTACATCACTATTATGTCAAACATTAAAAGGAAAAAAAAAAGTAATTCTCATTGTAGAAAAAAACTACAACGGTCTCTACCAAAGATGGATGGAAGGAGGGAGAAGACAGACAGACAAAGGACGGCTAACAGTGAGAAGCTCAGGTATGGGAGGGAAGGGGAGTGACCTCTAATGTTCTGTAGCCTGGAAGGGGAGCTATGGCTGAGAACAACTAGCTGTTTCCTCTAAAGTAGTGCACGGGGCGAGTGCTCAGAGTGACAGACAGGAGTGTATGTTATCGTGATCAATTTAAAATTCTGACTTGAACAAAGAGGCTCTGATCGATGTCTCCCCGTCAGATATGAGAAGAGCACGTACGTAAATGGCTTTCTCAAGGATGATTTTATCTTAACTGGTGTGACAGACACCCTGATTGCTCATGTCTTCACATCACTGCTGGAACATTCCAAGGCAAAAGTAAACACGGAAAGTGAAGGTTCCATTGGGAAAATCATGACGGCCAGGAGCAGGGAGGCCACAGGGGTGGGGTCTACCGAAAGACCCCAAGGAAAGTTTGCTAAAGGCCATGAAGAGAAATCCTGTCTGAGACAAACAGCTGGTACCCAACTTCAAAGAGTGAAGCTGGTGCCCTTGGCTGGAAGAACAGTATGGTACCCACACAGCTGTAAACGCTTTGTGCAGGTCCACAGCCCTTGCACTCCGGTACTTCATTGGATTTTGTTCTTAGCATCTCGTCAGTTTTACTGAGATACATAGCATTCCAAGGTGAGGAAAGGCTGGAAGAATGTGCTCATTTTCTTCCCTTGAGACAAAATATGATGAGGAATTTTGATTGTCCATGGTGCGATTTAGAATCACCATGGAAACACCCCTATGGGCATGCCTGTGAAGGTGTGTCTAGACTGAGCTATCTGAGGTGGGAAGGCCCCCTGTAAGTGTGGGCCACCCCATTCCACGGGCTGGGTCCTAGACCAAATTAAAAAAGAAAAGGCAGGTGAGCACCGGCATCGACCTCCCTGCTTCCTGACTAGGGACGTGATGTGACCAGCTACAACTGCCCCGAGACATGAAGGACTATCCCCTCAAACCGCAAGGCGGCCTGTTGCAGCAATGAGAGAATCCACGACACTGGCGGTGTTAGTCGCTATGCTTTGCCTTCTGCACTAAGTCGATACCTCTTTCTCAAGTTCAACGACTCCACCGCTACTCTAAGTGTGCTAGGTGTCACAAAGCCGCTCAACGAGGAGAAATCCAAATTCCATCAAGTGCTAACACAGTGTCTGTTTACATTTTCAGGACACAAGACCAACGCCCTACCTTTGCGGCTTCCACCATGCGGGCAGTGGAGTCAGCCAAGAGTTTTGCGGCTGCCAGGAGCTTCTTGGAATTCTCCATGTCAATCTCAGCCTCCGCATCTGACCTCATGGCATTGACGAGATCTGATGTGGCCTGGGCGAGCACCCGGGCTTGGCGCACCATTTCACCTAAAGGATAGGACAGAAAGTGTGGGCTTTTATTCACCATTCTGTCTAAGCATGATCTCAATGGTCAGGAGTGTTTTTGTTCATTTGTTTTTATTTCCTGTTGCTATTTGTTTTAAATAGGCTTTCCCGTGTCTCAGGTCAGCCTCTGACTCTCTGTATAGCCAAGGATGGTTTAGATCTGCTAATGCTCCTGCATCTACCTCTTTAGTGCTAGAATTATAGGCTTGCTCCACTGCGCCTGGCTTAGGAGCTGCCAGAAGCTGAACCCAGGCTTTTTTGCACACCAGCCAGGTAGTTTACCAGACTGAGCTACACCTCCAGGTTCTGGTCTGGAGCTTTTATTACCGCTTGTCCTTGCTGTGCACGGGACTCTATGAAAGTCTATTTCAACTTTCCTTGGGAAGCGGGAGGGCTATTAAGACATAATATTACAAATGAAACCACCACAGGGAAAGGACTGGTTCCTCTCCCGAAGCTTTTCTGAATAAAGACAAGCTTTTATACATACGGGCATGTGCTAAAATCAGTGTGGTGAGTTCGATGGTATTGTGGGACAGAAAAAAAAAAAAAACAGTGGGAAAACGGACAAAATTCGAATACTATGGGTGGCTAAAGGAACATGTCCATGAATGCTCTGACAGATGTGTGTGAGTTATAGAAGAGGTTAGAAACGGGAGGAAGAGGAGAGGTGAGACTCTGCCCCTCTGCAACTTTTAAGGAAAGTAAAGCTCGAACTATTCTAAAATAAAAGGTTTATGGAAAATAAGCCAAAAAGAAGAAGAAGATGAGCAGAAAATCCAGTTGTACACAGCATTCCAGGTTTGTTAGGAAATTAAGAAGCATATAAAAGAACACGAGATAATTTTCCCAATAAGTATCAGACACTTTCCATGCCTATGGTGCACGTCTGGAATCTCTGGACATCACTGGCTAACACAGAGTATCACAAGGCCAAGGCTAGCCCTGACTAAAGAGGAAGAGTCTGTCTCCAAAACCCAGCCAAACAAAAGGGCCCCCACCCAGGAGTTGTTATACAGTACGGCCATATATTGGCAAAGCAGACTTCTTACAGGTAGCTGGTAGGGTTGCAAATTCTTTTTGGAGAGAAATCTCATTAAGAAGTTTAAACTTCAAAATCCATGTATCAGTTGGCTGGGAAATTCCACAAAAAGGCTTTGCTAGAACATACGGAACTCTAAAAGCAAATGAGGACACATTTTCAAGAAGGCTCTGTGTAGGAACATTTTTGTAAAAGCAAAAAAACCTGGGAAATGAAATATCTATTAACAGACAACCAGTCCAAGGGCCGGTGGCTAAGCTCGGTGGTGGAGCGCTTGCCTAGCAAGCAGCCAGAGCCCTGGGTTTGAGCCCTAACCCTGAGAAAACAGATAATCTGTTAAGCTACGATGACGCTTCCAAAATGTAATGCTGTACTGTCATGAAATTCAGATGTATAGGTGGACATGGGAAAATGCATATGTAGAACACAGTTATACTTATATATACTGGGGTATGGTCTCCATCTGATCCTCTACATACAACCTTTGAAAGGTAGGGACAAAGGAGAGAAACCGTGAGGTGATAATGGTAGGCTGACTTGTCCACTACAGCAACCATTCTACCACAGGTCAGGATGGGATAATGTGGCCAGCTCCGGGGCTGCAGAGGGCATGGTGACAGGACACATTCAGAATTTACTTTTCAATAAACCGAAGAGGCACACTGCGTAGATAGTTGCAATTTGCAGCATGAGTATATTACAGTACATTAAAACATCCCACCCTATGTCTCCCCAGGAAATGCTAACAAGGGCTGTGGTTTGGGCCCTTCCTTCAGTCCCATCTGCTGCCTACTGTCCCTCCTGGTTCTCTACAGTGACCTTGGGGGAGATTTCTGGTGGACTTTTAAATAAATGTCTTCATTCCAAGCTCTGTTCCTGTTTCCTTTGGTGGCTGCTCTGACTTTACCAACTATGCCTTGTATACAGGATGAAAGGGGCTTATTAAAATTATGAATTTGAATAATGAAATTCTGATGATGTTTTTACTTGTGCCCCTGGAAGAGAATATCAGGGCTCCCAGATCTTTCTCTGTGCCACAGTGAGAAAGCTTTAGATCACTGTTGCTCTTCCTCCTTTCTCCAGAGGTCACCTAGAAAGTGACCGTCACCATGAGGAACACCCAAACCATCCAGACCCTCCTCTCCCAAGCCAGAGTCTCACCAGCATCACCCATGGAACTGAAGATGCTCTCAGTGACACACATAATGGTGTCGGTGGCCTGGTCGTAGCGGCCAATGGGCTCGCCTCGGCTGGCAAACTGCCGCACATGTTGCAGGAGGTCGTGCAGGGCCTGGCTGACCACGCTGGCCGCCGCGCTGACCTGCTTCAGCAGCTCACTGTCACCAGTGGCCGCCTGGCAGGCGCGAACACAGTTTTCCACAGAGCGGTCCACCAGCTTCCCAGCTTCGATCAGCTGCTCCTGGCACACCGGAGAGCTGATGGTGGGGCTCACTACCTAGAAAGACGCAGACAGGGTTACTGCAGTAGATGTTCCTGGTGCCCCAGGGTGTCTGGCATCTCCCTCAGGTCCCTCTGTCCCTCACTTAGCACACATACCAGGGACCCAACTCATCCAATGGGGTAACCTCTACACTCTTAAACTTAATTTGTGATTTGAGAAGTCCTGCTAATTAGTCACGTACCGCAGTCTTCATTATCCAGTACTTAAATAAGGACAAAGTCCTGATAGCTACTAATTCTATGCTTTTTCTCTTATGAAATTCTATGGGGGAGGTGGGGGAGGGGTGGGGGCGGAAGGGGAAATGCCAGCCCTTCAACCACTGATCTACAAAGCTAGAGATGGAATGCCCAGCAGCAGAAGCCTCCCATCCTCAGAGAAGCACACATGCATGACAGAATGGAAGGGCACCTGGGATCAGACAGGTCTAAGTCATATTCCTAACTCTGCTGCTTATTTCTATGGCTGAAAGCACCTCACTAACACTGAGTCACCTCAGCTTTCTTGTCAGTAAATGAAGGCTGATGGTAAACAATGTACAGGACTGCAGGGAAAAGCCAATCAGGTGACTCTGACACAATGAACACAGCCTGGAGCCACTCACAGTGTCAGGAGGAACCGCCCCCCTGGGAAGCTGTGAGTTCAGTACCAACCCCTTTACAACGTTGTGCCATGAATTGCAAAGCCTCTTTTTCTTTCTTTCTTTCTTTCTTTTTTTTTTTTTTTTTTTGGCTTTTTATACCCCTGCCCCAAGACAGAGTTTCTTTGTGTAGTCCTAGCTGTCTGTAGACCAGGCTGGCTTCAAACTCAGAGATGTGCTTGCCTCTGCCTCCAGAGATGCTGGGCTGGGATTAAAGGCACACTGGAAATAAGATGCACTGAGAGGCCCAAAATGACACACAGCAATTTGCTTCTAACAATAGATGAGCCAACAGTAAAAGCAGAATTAAGAGTGCTTACACTAAGGTCCTGTCAGGCCTGACTGATTGTGCTGGTGCACAACTTTGATTCCAGTACTTGAGAGAGAGAAGCAGACAGATTTCTCTGAGCTTAAGGCCAGCCTGGCCTCCCAATAATAGTTCCAGGACAACCAAGATACATAGTAAGACTTTGTCTCCACTCCAAACCCCTTGCAAAACAAAACAAGACAAAAACAAACAAACAAAAACCCCAATGAAAACCCAAAAACCCAACCAAGCATCAACCAAAACAAAAATCCTATTCATGTACCCCCCAAAGAAGACATCTGCAGCAAGCTCTAGAGCTCAGGCAACTTAAGGAGAGTGTACGGCACTGTGGGGAGGGCTGGCACGCCAGTTGGCTTACCTTAGCACACGCCACGAGCTGTGAGGTGGAGAGGGCACACTGGGTGGCTGCGGCGATCACCCTGTTCTGTAGGACGGTGTCTTCAGCCACCTGGGCCACATTCTTCGCCTTGAGGACTAACATGGCAGCAGCGTTGGCAACAGCTTTAGCCAGACTCATCAAAACATCCTAAGAAAAAGGGACAAAACTTATTCATTATCATCACCCTTCACACACTAAAACTGTGTGCAGTGTACCCAACCTTTCTATGAAAATTCCATTTGGTTTCTATCTTCATGACCTTGGGGTTTTTTTCCCCCTTTATTTTTTGGAAGGACAATCCATCCTTGCAAGAAACTAAGGGGGAAAAAAACAGAACTTGTATTTTGATAACAAAATGTGTCCCCGGAGACACTGAGTAACACAGGTTTCAACTAAAACAGGTCAGGGCTGGGGAGATGGCCCAGCCAATAAAGTGCAAGCAGCAGAACCTGAGGCTGGATGCCTAGCACATTAAAAAATATAATAATTTTTTTAAAAAGCCACCAGCAAATTGCACATGTTTGAAATGTGCTGAAAGGCCAGAGACAGGCAGATCTCAGAGCTCACTGGTCAGTCAGCCTAGTCTAACTAGTGAACTTCTAATCCAGAGACAGACTCTGTCTCAAAAAGTATGGTCCAAAGTGACTGAGAGAGACATTTGACACTAAACTCTGGTGCACATATGCACACATATATGCATGCCTACCAAACACATGCACACACATATAAGTACATATACAGATCATCCAAATACCACACACAAAAATGAAGCACCAAAATAAAAAATGAAACCAAAGAAACAGGAAGGATTTAATTGGTGGTTTACATTCATGCTGTCACACTGATCTTTCCCTCTTGTATGCTTGATGGACGACATGTGACATCAGGAGAAGCTGAAGAGATACTCAGATGCCACCAGCACTGCAATAGGTAGGCATTAAATCATGGCCTCTGAGTCATCGTGCCCCAGAGTAAATTGAAAAATCAGTCTTTCAGATGCCTAGCTTACACAAGCATCTGAGTTATGATCCAAAAGTCAGCGGTCCCTCTGCATCTATAGGACAATGTAGGACACACACGGACTAAGCACCAATTCCTACAGCTGGAAAGCCAAAGACTACACTGAACAGGGCTTATTCACAGCATCTAGAACCTTCTGCATAGGGACTGGATTATGCAAAGTAGAAGAGAACTTATATAAGTTAACTATGGCAAGAGGACAAAGAGTGGGGTATGCCTCAGCTAGTACACTGCTTGCCCAGTGGATATGAAGCCCTGGGTACCATGCCTATAAACTAGTCATGGTAGTGCCTGTCTGTAATCCCAGAACATGGGAGGTGGAGCAGGAGATCTGAACTTCAAGGTCATTTTGGGCTAGTCTAATTGGTAGGACAGTTTAGATGACATGAAACCCTATATCAAAACAACAACCATGTCTAACTACAGTTGCTAGGACTTCGAGAATTTAAAGTTCAGCTTATGAAAGGCATTCTGCCTGCAGGAGAAACAATCCTTTGATTTGGGCCACCAGATCTGTCACCATCTGTTTGACCTGAAGACGAACCACTTTTACATATAATTTACTTCAGTGCTGCAAATACTGAGAGCACCTTAGTAGATTTAGAAATGCCTTCCCTAACATCCAAGCTATTGTTACTCTGAGTAAACATGTCAAGGCTTTTCTCAAGAAGAAATGTGGTCAGAAGTCTTTAGTTGTTCATCAGATAATATAGAAAAGCATGCTTAGTTCTAAATGTCAAGGGTACCCAAAGGCTCTTTAAAGTGAGAGATTTGATGAGAAAATGCATTGGAAAGTATGTCCAGCCTGTTAGTGTTTACAGCAGTGAAGAATACATTCAATGCAGGCAACTCTAAACCATGGCAAATAACCTAACAAAGCTGCTTTGGGGCTGGAGAGATGGCTTCTTAGGGAAAAGGCACTGACTGCTCTACTTCATGACCAGAGCTTGTTTTCTGGGGTCTACATGGTTGGAGAAGAGAATGGACTCTCCAAGTTGTCTCTGACCTCCCCATGTATGCAGTGGTAAAGTGGTAAGCATGAGTGTGCGCGCGTGCATACACACACACACACACACACACGCACAAGTAGAATAAAATAATAAAATAAAATAGACCTTGATGTTAAAATAGACAAAACCAAAGTGCCCTTAAAGGAACCATTTACTGTGGCCTTTCATGGATTCATGACAGTACAGTACCTGGGTGTCCAAGAAAAAGCTTTCAAACAGGAAGCTTTTAGAAGTCAAATGATGCCTGTCAGATGCACAACTGACAGGAGTTGTTCCCAATTTGCCGCTCCTCACCACACCACCCCCCATGGATCTTGGACATTCGCCTCTAAAATTCAGGTTACAAGCAAGTTGGACGTCACAAATTACTAACAAGATTTTTAAACCTAACTCTCTGAAGCTGACCAGGACATTTCTTCGCGCAGGGACCGAGACTGGGTCACCCACAACTACAACTGTCACAAAGGACTTTGTTCAAGTCATTGAAAGACATTCTCTTTCTATTAATTTTGTCCAAATACAGTCAGGAAAAGAATGGAATACTGCAGTTATAGCTGCTGGCCAGTCTGTGTCAAACTTCTCAATAAGCCCACTATTGTGGAGCTCGTGTGAAATAAATCCTTGTCGGCTCTGGGAACACAAAGTACATTGAGAACCCAAGAGAAGCTTTGCCATGGGACTCAAGACTCAGAAAAACAGAGTGGAAATCCTGTGCCAGGTGGCCCCACGGCTGCAAGAGGGAGGCTGGGGAGTACTGTCCTACCACACTAGTCACCATCTACACACCCCACTCTCTGGAACATTCCACCTTGTCTCTGAACCTGCCTCCTAGCATGGCCAAAGAGAAACAGGCACAAGGCAGGGCCTGCATCTGAACGTGGTGGAAACATCCATCTGAGGAAGCAGAGCTTCAGAAACCTACAAGGGCAAGTCACTTATGAGAATCTAGGGCATCACCTCCATCACCCTAAATTCGGGCAAAAGTATGCTTTTTGGGTGCACACTCGAGCATGGAGATCACGTACAAACTTGGGTGGCATGCCTCAGGAGCTCTCTACCTTGTTTTTTTTGTTCGTTTTGAGACAGAATCTCTCACTGTCCATATGCCTGCCAATTCTCCTAGTCTCTGAGTCCTGGGGGAATCCTTCTGATCTTCCCAGCCCTGACTTTACAGATACGTACTACTATGTATTCACAGCTATAAACAGGAGCCCCGGGGATTGAACTCAGGTCCTCAGGCTTTGGTGGCAAGTTCATCACCGACTGAACCGTGTCATCAGCCCCCCAAAGCAATACTTCTGAGCAAAGTAAATCGAGTACTTAAAGACAATGAAGCCTAGAAACAGCAGCTGAAACTAATATGGACCAAATTCCTAAGAGTTATGGGCCTAGGAAAATTACCTGCACAATATAAAATGCAAGGCCAGTACAACAATAGCATGGAGATCTGGAAAGGACTCAGGATGGAGACAAAAAGAGGGGTCAGTGGGGTGGGTTATGTGGTCTGCAGTGAACTCTACACACAGTGAAGCAATTCCTGGAATCCAGTATAGAAATGACTTTCAGGAAGCGATGACTGGCACCCAGCCTATACCCTCTCTGGAGTACAGTGGTGCACAAAGACAGAGCAGTCAAACAAACCAAACCAAACAAACTTTTTAAAAAATAAGTACTTTTTAAAACAATATTTTTCTGCATTTGGTGGTATATATGATGTCGGTTCTTATACATTTGAAATTCTAGCATGCATCAAGATTGGTGTTCAATCCCCAACACCACATACTCAAGGCACAGTGGAACACACATGTAATCACACCATGTAGGAGATGAAGGCAGGACGAACAAAAGTTCAAAGTAAACCTCAGATACAGAGTGAGCTTGCAGTCAGCTCATGCTACCCGAGACCACACCGCAAAGACTGAAATAAAAGGGCTGAAAGCCAGCCGAGTGGTTCAGAGTGCTTGTGGTTGCTGCAGAGGGCCTGAGTTCAGCTGTCACCACACACTCTATGTGGCTCAAAACTGACTGTAACTCTATCCCCAGGGGATCTGACACCTTCTTCTGACCTCTTGAGGATATCCTCGTATACATGTATATATACACACACAGATATACATATTTACATAAATAAATATAAAATAGGTTTAAAAAAGTAAAGTGTAGTGAATTTCAATTGAATCATCATACAATGAATTTGATAGATTTGGATAAAGGAATCCTTCTAGGAGCATAGCTTAGAAATACAATATTCTAATCAGGATGGAGTTATTATTACTTACAAAAATCAGAGACCTTAAAAAGGAATATGGGTTCCTGGCCCCAAGTATACAAGCAGAGCAGAGCACACCCTGGCCTAGAGTCTCGGTCGTAACACTTGTGCTGTGGGGTGGGGTTAGGAGGGAGCAGACAAGCTGAGATATTGTCCAAGCTTCAATATGGTGAAACTGGCCGTGAATCAAGCCAGCTGCAAACAGTAGCAACAGCTGCTCAGCAGAGGACGGGCAGTATAAGGCTCTAGTATTGAAAAGGAAGGATCATAAGAAATGACTTCTCAGGGGCCACCCAAACTCTCGGCCTTCCTACATGGCAAGACCTGAGCTCAGGCAGCAAGTGCTTGTTAGATTATCCTGAATTACATACCCAGACCCTACTTTAAGAAATACAATAACGTAGAAAACACTTCTTATAAAGTAAAGGCCAGAGATGGAGATACAGCTCAGTGTGCACGCTTGTAACCGAAGTACTGGGGAGGCTAAGAGAGCCTGATCTCTGGGCTTGACTTCGTGTCAGCCTGCCTCAATCAGTGATTCCCAGGTCCTAGTGAGAAACGTGATCTCAAAAACCAAAGCAGGATGGACAGCATCCTGAGAAATGACATCAGAGGCGGACCCTGCTCACACACGGAAGTGCACCAACACTCCAACAACACAAATTAAAAAAACAACAAAAGAGTGGGTCCATTGAAAGATACTCCCCACAAAATAAAAGAAGACTTGCTGAGAATGGGGAGTATGAAGGTCGGGTGGTCAATACAAATGAGTCACAATTATTGTATCCACTTTTGTTTATAAAATGTACAAGAAACTGGTAACAACCAGAAAGGCTAAGTGTTTTGGAGGATGAAACATAATATCAGTGACCTGTTTTTTTTTTTTTTCCCCCATTAAAAATAGATAGATTTGGGGCTGGTGATATGGCTCAGCGGTTGAGAGCACTGACTACTCTTCCGAAGGTCATGAGTTCGGATCCCAGCAACCACATGGTGGCTCACAACCACCCATAATGAGATCTGATGCCCTCTTAGGGTGTCTGAAGACAGCAACAGTGTACTTACATATAATAAATAAGTAAAAACCTAAAAAAAAAAAAAAAAAAAAAAAGTTGGGCAGTGGTGGCACACGTCTTTAATCCCAGCACTTGGGAGGCAGAGACAGGCGGATTTCTGAGTTCAAGGCCAGCCTGGTCTACAGAGTTGAGTTCCAGGACAGCCAGGGCTACACAAAGAAACCCTGTCTTGAAAACCAAACCAAACCAAACTAAAACAAACAAACAAAAAAAGATAGATTTAATTGACACTAAAGACCTCCCTCCTCAAATCATCTCCTTGGATTGTCTTCTCAACAACCCCAGGAAGATCAAGCTTGTGCTCTGATACATCCTGTGAGGTCAGACTCCTCACAATGACACATTTCCAAGACTGGGGAGCCGCAGATGTCTTACTTGGAATCTCTCGTCCGTCTCGTTCTCTCCGATCTGTCTCAGGAGATCTCCACTGGCTTGGCCGATGCTTCCGGCAGCCGTCAAAACAGTCTGTCGTGGCTACAAACAGAGAACATGAGCTGGGTTGGAAAGAAAATGAAATTCTTCCCACGTCTCGCCACATATCGGTATAGTGAGGAACCCAACAGAACAGCTCCTTCTCCACACAAATGAAGATTTTCGGTTGTATGCCAGATAGGAGGAAAAAGTAAACCCTGGTGAGATGCAAGGAAATGCTCATCATGCAGTAACGGACAGATGTGCTTGAAATTTCCAATAAAAGGGTCTTGCGCAATTAGAACAAAGCTGGTTTATACAGACGTTCAGTTGCAAACCTGTAGGTATGCCTCTTACGTACTAGTCAGATTGGCTTTCTACTAGAAGAATCCCTCTCCACCCCAGGGGTTGAACCATAGGATCTGACCTGCTTCAGTAACTCTGATACTACCCTGAGATATTTTCTCAGGATGGAAGAAACCTTTCAGGAAGCCAGAGCTCCAGAGACCTGAAGGGATACACAGTTCTCGTCTGAGTGTGACTGAGTGTCCCCAGGGCTCACCTCTCCAGAAGTAGGCTGCACGGCCTTCAGCAAATCAGACACGGCCCCGGCGAGGGTCCTGGCAGCTCTGAGAAGGTCCTCCCCACTCCCTACATCGTCATCCATGAGGGCCGCCAGCAGCTTGACCCCCTTGGACATTTCCGTCAGGTTGGAAGAAATTGTAGTGATTGCACAGCCCACGGCTGTGTAGTCAGTGTCTGCGGGGTCACCTGAGACCAAGACCAAAGGAGAGTGGTGACAGACAAGGAGGGGCCTGCTTGGCAGGAAGTAGGCAGGGCTGATGAGACTTTCTCAAAACTCCCACTGGCAGGGGCCCGTGCCCCACCATCATGCAGGTATCAATACAGAATTCCAAGGAGTTCAGTGAAATGGACATCACCCTGACTCCAAGGTCTTCAATGAGGTCCTCTCACCTGGAGGTCTCACATACTGAAACAGTGAACAAGGCTCCTTTAGAATTCTAAAGCAAAGATCTTGAATTTGAGGGGACTAGAAGGAACTGGAGTTGGGGGTGGGGGTTGGAAATAATGAAAATATTGTATACTCTGATATGGAATTTTCAAATAAAACTTCAAAAGTAGTGGCCAGTAAAGATGGCTCAACCAGTGACAGCGCTTGACAGGTCTAACAACCTGCAGTGGTTCCCTACAGCCTAACAGTGAAAGGAGAGAGCTAACTCTTGAAACTCACTCTCTGCTCTCCACATGTGCACGGTGGCACTCATGTGTCACCCCACCTCACTCTGATGTAAATGTAACTAAACATTAAAAGAAAAATCCAAAGCATTTTCCTTGAAAATACCAAGACCCAAGTTCAATCCCTAGAACCTACATTAAAAAAAAAAAGTCATGCTGGCATAAACTTGTGATATCAATGCTGGTGGAGTGGGGACAGACAGATCCTTGGACCTGCTGGCCATCTGGTCCCGATTACTTGTGGAGTTTCAGGCCAAGGAGATACCCATCACAATAAAAAAAGGACTGCTTGAGGAACAACAGCTAAAGTTGTTCTTTGACCTCCACACACAAATATATACAACTCAATTTCTGAAGCATATATCTGTATCCCACGACCCCAGTCCAGGGGTCACTCTGCTCCCGAA
This sequence comes from Grammomys surdaster, assembly GCF_004785775.1. NCBI lineage: Eukaryota > Metazoa > Chordata > Mammalia > Rodentia > Muridae > Grammomys > Grammomys surdaster. The sequence goes on from NW_021604856.1 coordinate 1,261,405, forward strand.
AACATTGGTACACTGCAGACAAAAGCCCAGGTATTTCCTGGCTCTCACCAGAAGGTGTGAGGCTGGGAGTCAGTCCATCCTAGGAGACACAACTACTGGACCAGATGAACAAAGGAAGGATGCTTGACATCCCTAGACTGTAAACTCTCCAAAGGAGAAACTGCCCTCAAAGACTTTCAAGTATGTTCACATGCTGATGGCCAGTAAGGAACACTAAGTAAATGCTCTTTAACCATACCTGACATCAACAAACAGGAAGGAGATGTTTCTTACATTTATCTTGGATCATTTTGAGCAAATGCTTAAAGTGGGCCAGATAGCTCAGATTAGCCTGCCTTCTCACAGGATAGCAATCTGTTGCTTCAATGAAAGAATGAACACACACACACACACATACACACAAATACCACACACACTCTCACATGCATGTATACACACACATACTCACACACAGACTCTCACACTCACACACACAGACTCACACATGCACATGTGCGCGCACACACACACCAGCACAAGTCACTCAGGGACTTACCAGCTGTGAGGTTGACAACAGACGCCGTTCCAGCTGTGATAGCATCGACTTGAGAGTGGATTTCATGCTTGGATTCATCCACTTTGTTCTGAACCCATACCCTCGATGCCTGTAAAGCCAGACAATGGAACAACCCAATCACAGCACTGAACTGCCCAGGACACCAGGGAAGTGAAGCTGTATGGTGAGACCAGCACTTGGCTGTCCTCTTCTTCCTGGACCAGCACTGAATAAGCCCAAGTCATTGTTAACAATATCTGGACAGGCTTCTTGTGTGTCTAGAGATGTTGAAAGATGCATACATTCTCTGTATCTTATATTGTAATTTTAAAAAGTTCTAATATTTAGGAAAAATAATTCATTATGGCTATATCTAGATGAAGACAACTGAGAGAGTCAAAGGTCACCTATATCACTTCTTCTTAGACCAGGGAACATCACGGAAGAAGGGGAGGAAACAATTTAAAAGCTAGAGAGAAGAGGGGTATGAAGGTTTGAATGAGAACGCCCCCCACGGTTCGTCAGTTTGAATACCCAATCCCCAGTTGGTAGAACTGTTTGGAAAGGGTTAGGATGTGTGCCCTTGTTGGAGGAGGTGTGTCACTGGGGTGGGCTTTGAGGGTTCAGGAGACTCAAAGAGTCTCTGTCTACCTCCCACTTACAGATCAAGATGGTGTTTTCATTTGTTCCTGTACCATGCACTCATTCCGGCATCATGGACTCTAACTCTCTGAAACCATAAGCCTATTTAAATGTTTTCTTTTATAAATTCCCTTGGCCATGGGAACAGAAAAGCAAGAGAAGTAGAGTGCTGTACTATGCTGTCCTCCGGGCATGACATGACCATGACCCTCTTGGGATTTTCAGCAGCTAGAGTTCTTTGTACAAGACTGGGTCCATCAGGGAGGCTGTAAGACTTACAGGCCTTGCCCCAGGCTGAGGATTGACAGGCAGTTAATGGTTGCCGGAAGGGGAGAGTCATTTTCTTTAGTGCTGTGGCTACCAATAAGGAGCTCTGACAGAACTCTCACACATGAGAGTAACCCTGATGAAGCTCACTGGCTCATACAACAAAAACAACACCACACCAGAGACCAAGTAATGACAGAACTCAACAGGAATGGGAGGAGAATGGAGGGGTAATGGGGCAAATATGATCAAAGATATGTGTGTGTGTGCTTGTGTGTATCTATGAAAATTTCACAATGAAACTCAGTATTATATGTAATTAGGATATGTTAATAAACCCAATGTCGCTTAACAACTTGGTACTTACATTAACACTTGGTAGTAATTTTCACTTTGCTTCTTTAGGGAGCTGAGTTAGAACTTTTGGGTATGTCAGCTCACAAGAGTTCTTCTTGACCCACACTGAAGTTTTTCCTATCACATGACTTGAACTACCATGAAGAAAATCAAATATCACGGCCATATGCAGGTGGCATTTTTTCCCAGTACACCTGAGAAGAGGGGCTAAGGCTCCTGCTCTGTGCCTGCTTTACCTCTATCAGGTGACAGGACAATGGCAAATTATACCCAGGTCCTGGGCCTTGCCTTTCTCTGACTACAGAAACTCAAAGGCATCTCTAGATCTTATATTTTGTTCAGCCCGTCAGATATGTCCAACCTGAAGACTGTCGGCTACAAGGGACTGGTGACAGTTAGCCCAACACAAAATGTAAATTTACTTAAAACACTATGAGAGTTGTACGTGTGATTTATTTATCAATCATTGTTTCATAACTGACTTGTGTCAGGAGTTTGGATATGCCTGCTAGTATTTATATTGAAAATGATGACCTGCAGGTAACATACTGATCTAGGTTCAGGCTCAGGGGAGTCACCTGTTATGTTAGTTCATCCTAACTCTTCAAGAACTGGTGAATTGGGACCGTCACCTCCACATATTTTAAAGCTATCTCCCAAGTGTTCTGGATAGGGAAGTCCACTTATTTAGTCCCATTCTGGGGTTCCCTGAGCAAAATATATATTGAATTCAGGGACTTGGGAGGCGTGGTACCGAGGGTAGCAACAACCTCCACTCACATCAGTATAGAGATGGAAACAGCATTCAGGGACAGCTTCAAAAGAGTGATGAAGAGTGATCCCGCTCAATGAGACGAGCCTGCAGAACGCGCTTCGGTTCTAACCCTGCAATGCCTGTCTTATAGCAGGGTTTGTTTTTGTTGTTGTTGTTGTTGTTGTTTTACCATGACTGCACACCAGAACATGGTATGTAGTCACTTATAAGTATATACTAGCCATAAAGTACAGGATAACCATGCTAACAGTCCACAGACCCAAAGAAATGAAGCAACAAGGAGGGCCCAAAAGGGGACATTCGAATCTCAAGAAAGGAAAATACAATAGACATTGGGGGTGGATGGGGGGGACTAAATGGGGGAGGGGTGCGAATGGGACAGGAGGGATCAAGTGGATGGAGGGAGAGGGTGTGGGAAGAGAGAATTAGAATTGATGGGGGGGCGTCTCTGGGACAACCTGGAACAATGGAAACTCCTAGGAATCTATGAGGGTGACCCTCACTAAGACTCCTAGAAATGGGGGATACGGATTCTGAACCAGTCATCTCCTGTAACCAGAAAAGACTTTCATTGGAGGGACTGGGACACTAACCCAGCCACAAAACCTTAGACCTACAATTTGTCCTGCCTACAAGATGTGCGGGGGTAAAGATGGAGCAGAGACTGAGGGGTGGGCAATCAACAGCTGGCCCAGCTTGAGACCCATGCCATGAGAGAGAGCCACCCCTGACATTATTAATGAAATTCTGCTATACTTGCAGATAGGTGCCTAGCATAATTGTCATGTGAGAGGCTTCACCCAGCAACTGATGGAAACAGATGCAGAGACCCACAGCCAAACATTAGACAGAGCGTGGGGAATCCTATGGAAGAGAGGGAGGCAGGACTGAAGGAGCCAGAGATGTCAAATATACAAGAAAACGGCCCAGAGACCAAATCACCAAACAGAGAGCATGCATGGGATGAACCTAGGGCCTCGGCACATATGTAATAGTCGGCATATATGTAATATGCATGTCTTCATGTAGGACCACTAACAGTAGGAGCAGGGGCTGTCTCTGTCTTTGTTGCCTGCCTTTGGATCCCTTCTCCACAACAGAGCTGCCTTGCCTAGCCACAATAGAAGATGCTCCTAGTCCTACTGCATCTTGATACGCCAAGGCAGGGTGATACTCATGGAAGGCCTCCCCTTTTCCGAGGGTGGGAGTGGGTAGGGGAGGTGAGAGGGAAGAACTTGGGAGGAGGAACAGGGAAGATGCAATTGCAATGTAAAGTTAAAAAAAAAATCTATATTTGTATCTATAGATATCTAGATAGAAATTATGAAATTATCTATCTAGATATGAAGAGGAAAATGAAAACCAGCCAAACCCCTGCTGATGCCCAGGCAGGCCACCAAGACTGCTTTGTGTAACCTGAGATTTACTGGTGAGGCTCTGCGGGTGGGTTAGGTGCAGAGAAAGAGAAAGAAGGAGAGGTTAGAGGAAGGCCGTGGTGGTGTGGTGCTGGGGAGCAAGCTTGCTAGTCAGTGCCTTTCAAAGTTTAGCATGCCTACAAATCACAGGGACAGCTGGCTAACAGGCACCGTGACATAGGATGCTGCTGGCAGCCTGTGATTTCTGCTTCTCTCCTAAGAATCTGGATGACGTCAGCGCTGCCGGCCTGCAGACCACCACCTGAAGTAGGAGATATTAACTGAGTCTGTGCTGCTGCAGCAGAAGCTACCCGAGGGCCTTGGAGCTCTTTACGTCACACTGCTGTAAGCCTCAGCAGTGCTATAGCTAACCCAGGAGTTCACAGAACACAAGATACCTGGACAGCAGCATCAGCATCCCTGGGAATGTGTTGCAAACACATATTCCGAGGCCCCACCCCATACCCACTAGATCAAACACACATGGGAAGAACAACACGACTGAAGGTGACGGCTAGGGCCCAGACGTAAGTTTAACAAGCCATCCATGAGGTCCCGTTGTGTATGGAAATCTGGGAGCTGCTGGTAGTATTTAAAATGACAAGCCAGCTACCTGAGTTGAGCCCTGATTAGATGCTCACGCTAAGAACTGGATCATCAATGCTTCCCATCAGCCTTGTTTGCAGATGACGGGGGAGAGGCTTGAGGGATAGGATGCCCAGACTCATACGGGAGTGAATTAGAGGAGCTGGGATAAGAGCCTCCAGGGTCTAAGTCCTTAGCATAGCAGCTCTGTTTCCCAGTATACATCAAAACACACAGATTTCTTTATCAGATAGCTAGAGACAGCTTCGTCCAGCAGAATCTGCCCATGCACATAATCTTGTTCTGAACGAGGACAGAGACACAGGATGAGACCCACTGATGGATATTTACCATATCTTGGCCGAGAGGTGGCAGTGAGTCGAGCTCGCTGAGGTCATCCTGAGCCTGCTGGACAGCGTGCATGCTTGTGTTGATGGTCCCCATAAGGGCTTGCTGTGCCGAAGTCTGCAAAGGCAGATGAACACAGGGTGGTGAGCAGCATCTGGGGACTGACAGGGTCTCCTTATAGAACGGAACCAAACTAAACCTTCTCAGTCAAGAGCACATCTCATTACGCACCTGAACTAGCTCCCATTTCAACCTGAGGGCTAGAAATAGCACATTATATTAATAGAACACAAAGCGAAGGTGATTGCAGTGAAGGGCTTATAATCAGAAGGGTGTGGAGAGCTTAATTAGCAGATGAGAAGGCTGACGAGCGGCTTCACGGGGGAATTCAGGGCGTACAGCTGATCTGAGTACTGTGGATAAAAGATCGCACACACAGAACACCAACGGCTGTTTAATAAGAAGGATTCTTGATCACACTCCAGGACTCTGCCTAAACCTATAGCCCGCATGCTTTTTTACAGTTGAATCAATTCCCAACTTTGATATTCTTGAGTTCTCAAAACTAGCCCAATATCGAGGGATCCCCAAGGCAGGCCTGAGCAGTATTTGATCAGATGGATTCGAGAGGATTCAGCAAGACTAGGTTACAAAGGTTGATGACAGGTGACGGGCCCATTTCCCACTTTCTATGAGGGTATCAGGGCCAGCCAGCTTGAAGCTGCGACATGTAGGGAAACGGAGTCTGTTTCTATAGCACAAAGAGGTTCGTGGTGGTTAATTTCTATTGGCGACTTGAACAGAGGAACCTTGGAAACCAGCCTCTAGGCAGGTCTGTGAGGGAAGACCAATTTCTAGCTTGAGTGGGAATTTCTGAGGTGGGAAGACCCACTCTCAATGTGGGTGGTACTATTCCACAGGTTAGGATTTTGGACTATGTAAAAGAGAAAGCTAAGCACCAGCATTCAACCCTCTATGCGTCCTAATGTGATGTCCAGTGTGGTCAGCTGTCTCACACCTGCCAACCCCGACTTCATTACGATGGACCGTCCTCTCAACGTGTGAGCCAAACCGTGCTCCTTCCTCTAAGTTGCTTTTGTCGGGTATTTTGTAATTGCGACGAGAAATGTAACTAAATACAAGGTCCCTCACTCTCTAGCCATTGATTCTAGAAAGGATCAATCAGTTATTCAATTACAGGAATGCACCATTAATGACTTGGCTCAGATGGGAGTCCGTGGATTCCCACACAGAACCTGTCACCATCTCTGGGGGCCTGGAGGTTCACAGACGAGTGATCAGGAGGTCTCACCAGTGGCGGCATGTGTCCTCGGTGCATCTGTCCGACCATGACCTGCTGCTGTGGTGACGGCATGCTGCCGACATTGAAAGTCTCAGGCCCACTGGAGCCAGAGCGCATGACAGCTGGCAGTGCCACCGAGCCGTGCTCTGCCTTCCCAGTCCGGTTGAACTGCTGTTGCAAGATGGTAGATCTGTGAAAGGGACGGCTGGTCAGTGGGAGGTAGACACTCACACGCAGTACAGTACGGTGGGAAGACATCGAAAATGCGCACTGCCCTAGATGGTGGCGGCCACTTAAAAAACACGCACGGTGGGCATGGAATGAAGAGCGACACGGAGCTGCTCAGTGGAAGCACCTACTGGATGAATCCAGTCAAAACCAGTGTCAGTGCCTCCATTGGTAGTGCCCTGGTATTATACAATTCATTTGCTCTTAGGACAAAACAAGTGACAGTCCTATAACAATGGCATGCTGAGGGAAGGTTAGGATATGCTGCCTGTCACTTGTTCAATCATACAATCAACAGGTTTCCATTCTAGGCGGTGATAGATCTATCCTTAGCTTGATGGGGAAAATGTGCAAATAAATCTAAGGAAATCCTCTCACAAGTTCAAGTCCACTGACCACAGAGGGCATCTGTCACTTCTGGAGGCTTGAGAGACTTATATCTTTTCCAAAAGATTCCAACCAGAGATTAGGAGTCACACGCACGCACGCACGCACGCGCGCACACACACACACACACACACACAAACAGAGAGAGAGAGAGAGAGAGAGAGAGAGAGAGAGAGAGAGAGAGAGAGAGAGAGAGAAAGGGGGAGGAGGAAGAGAGAGATCTTAAGATTTTTTAGAATGAGTGGCAGGTGCAAAGCCCTTCACACATGTGGAAGTAAGGAGCTAGACAGAGGGCAGTTCTTCTTCAGGATCCTAGTGGAGAAGCCACAAGGAAGGTCTGGGGAATGGAGGTGCTCCTGGAGAGGTGAAGAAGGAAGGGGAATTTTACACCAAGAGGCAGGCTCAATCTTAGACCACCCCTGTTAACCAAGTTAGCATCTCAATCAACAGACATCTGTAGAGAGTCAAAAATGTGAATCGAGGTGGGTGGTGGTTTATGAAGGGTCCTGACAGCTCGGACTGCAGAGAATAATCAGCTGTCCAGGACTCAAACCTACAAAGAACGTGTATATCACCTCAGCCCTTGCTTGGGAGGAGTGTTGTAAAACACTGCCTACTGGAAATGCCATGGCTGCTGCACAAGAACACAGGCCCGCTCGCTGCACAACGGCTGCACAAGAACAAGCCTTTCAGCATTCTTTCGTGGTGTGGATCTTATGAGACTCCACCACCAGCTGAGGAGTCCTTGGGAGCTGATGCTTTCTCAGGGCAGGAGAGTTATTTTTCTTTGGTGCTACAGATAGTCATAAGTTGCCCATGTTCCCAACATCCCTGCTCATGTAAGAATCCCTGATCATACTCAGTAGGTCATTATAAAAAGATCTGAAAGTAAGGGAGACTTGAGAGGAAATTTGGGTTCACAGGGACCAGAAAGGTGGGAGAAGAAAGGAATGTGGGATGAAGATGATCAAAAGAAATAATACATCTGTACCAAACTGTAAAGAATTAATATAAAGCATCCCTTTAAAGGAGTTCAGAGTAGATGACACCAGGGAGAGGAGGTCTGAGGCTGCTTTCTTACACCTCAGCCAACAACCTGGGCCACTCCTCCTGCTCGTCCTGACTTAGGTCCATGATGAGACAGTAACAATAGAGAAGTCTCAGTCCCTAGACGGTGGGGCCTGACACGTACCTCCCATACCTACTGGGCTCGTTTGAGGGATGCACAAGTACTAATGATTCTATCAAACAAACCTCTCACTCTGGTGGGAAGCACGAACTTAAGACTTTCCATGTGGACATTAGTCATCCCAAGGACTTTGGAGACTCCTCCATAGCCTACAGTAGTGTTGACGTATGCTGGGGTCAGTTTAGCTCCAACCTGTGTACTTACTTACAGGGAACCAAGGTCTGAGTGGCCACATCTGCCTTTCTCTTACATAGGAGTTGTGTTGGGATCAAGTGAGAGCAGACTGGACATACAGAATAAAAACAGAGACAAGAGCAGTTCTCACAGGTCTGTTTAGCATAAGGGTGTCTGTAGAGATTTCTCAGCTAGCAGTGCTTACTAGATATGTCTTAATTCTTTTTGTTACATCCATTTTCTCATTTAAAAATGGAGCTAAGAGTTCTGAATCAAAAGATTTTGTTTTATTTTTAATTGTGTGTGTGTGTGTGGGGGGGTGGTGGTGGTATATGCAAGTGCCTGCAAGCCTGAAAGAGGAAGTTAGATCCCCTGGAGATGCAGTTCTTTGAGGTTGTGAGCAGCTCAATGTGCATGCTGGGAACAAACTCTGATCCTCTGTGAGAGCAAGCACTCTTAACAGCCAAACTGTTTCCCCAGCCCCAAGTGTTGCATTTAAAATAACAAGTATTTTTCCAATAGCAAACAAAATATGCCAATGTTTGGTGTGCATTATTTTGTGACTCTGTCATCAAAACCACATGTAACAAGGTGATACTACTGCGATTCCTGGTTTCTACATGGGCTGGTGAAGGTAGAGAATTCAAGGCCAGCACAAATAAACAGACGCCCAGATCTGCTCCGAACATGGTTCCTATGAGTAATTTTTTCCCTTCTTCTTTAAAACCAGTGTTTGTATTATTTTACATGCATGAGCGTTTTGCCTGCACGCGTCAGTGTCTCACTTAATCCGGTGCCCATGGAAGCTAGAAGATGGTGACCGATTCCCTGAAACTGGAGTTATAGGCAGTTGTAAAGTTGCCATGTCCCAACCACGTTAAACCTGTGTCTCCTGGAAGAGCACCTAGTGCTCTTAACCACTAAGCCATCTCTCCAGCTCCAAGAGCACATTCTTAGCCCTGTCTCTTTGCTGCCTCACAGCCTGGGAGAGGAGTGTGGCATGTAATTAGTGCTTTAAGCATACTGACCACACGACCGGCCAGCCTCCAGAATCCCAGAATAGAACCAAACAGAAGCTAAGTGACAGATTTCGAGGTAATAACCTCATCCGTGGAATTTACATCAGAGATGCTGAGCAGGACCCAGGAAAGCTGACTGCTTCCTAAGATGGAGGTGGACACCATGTTCTGCATAGGGTCCCCAGGAAATGCTCAGCACCCACACAGGACAGCTGTATCACATGCTCATCCTGGGCCATAACTGAAGAGCAAGCCTTGACTAACCCATCACCATGTCACCTCAGGAGGAGGCAGATCCCAAGCACCCTGGATACTTACTTTTTTGGGGAAACTGACTCTTCTAACATAGTTGACTCCTCATCCCCTTCCAGCCCAAATCTATCTTTGCTTTGTTTCTGGAGGCAAAACAGACACCACAATAAACAGAAGCACAAAAGCATGATGCTAATAAAGTAGAAATCTGTGACTCAATATGCAAATATACCAAGCTGCGGGTTTATCATTACTTACACAGCAAAAAGCCAGGCACGGAATATGAATTTTGAGTGGATTGTAATAGGAAGCCTTAAAACGTCTGATTTTCTATATGCTACTATGGCATGTGGTGTCACTATGTTAGGTAAGAACAAAAACTCATGAAAACCACAATGCACACGTTTAGTTCACCACCTTGGGTTTCTGGAAAGTAGGGAAATTAAAAACCTATGTAGAGGACAGTTCTGATCAATCAGGATCAATCAGACGGTCCTAGCTTGCTCTATCAATGTGAGGCAACTTGAGGAATTCCCTTGAACAAAGTGTCTTGTGGGTATTCCTGTAGAAGACTGTTGTGATTGTTAACTGACTTAGAAGGACCCAGCCAACTGAGTGGTACCATCTCCTGGGCTTTCTAAGGAGGAGGATGGAGCAGGAGCCTACACTAACCATCAAGCACCTTCCTGCCATGGTTTCTGCTCTCCTTCCTTGGCTGTGAGCTCCCTAGTTGGAGGGAATACTGTATATACAGGGTAACAAGTGGGCCTGACTGACAAGTTCCTACTGGGCTTTCTACCCATATGTCCCTGCAGGATAGTCTGCGAACAGAAGTGGAAGCCAAATGAACCTTCTTCTTCCTTTAGTTGCTTTTGGTCAGTGTGTTTTTATCACAGCGATGGAAATCAAACTAGAACCCAGCCCACTGCTTCTTACCCAGCAGTAACAAACACATATATGTACTGTGGCAAACTCAGACATGCTCAGAGGATTCTGGGTCAGAGATCTCATACACAAAGAACCAATCTGTCACTCAAACATTTCAAATAAAGATTCCATTTAATGTGGTTTTGTCATTGAGCCCTTTACCAAAGTAGCCTTGATTTTCTCCATCTTCTTCAACACCACATACCTTTTTGAGGATGATGTCAATGTATCCTGCAATCAGCTGGGATATTTGCTCCCCCTCTGTGGTTTGTACTGAATAGTAGCTTTCTTGGTATTCCCCAAAATCCTAAAAGAGCACATTAGGAGAAACACAGTTGCTTAGATCTCTCAACGTCCATGAGGCTACACAGAGCAGCTATAAAGCTGGGACACAGCTCCCTTTCCACAGTTCTCCACTCTGAGGAAAAGCAGGACTCTTAAAATGTATTCAATGGTAGATATTTTAAAAAACAACAACAACAACAACAACAAAACAAAAAAAAAACAAAACAAAAAAACTGAAGCTTCCAAGCCTCAGACCTGAAACTCAATCCCTAGAACCCACGGAGTGGAAGAACTGACTTTGACAAGTTGTCTTCTTACCTCCCCAGGACCCCCACAGACATATAAATACATGTCAAAATAAAGAGGGTAGGGCTCTGGAAACTGTAAAGACAGACAGGATTGGAGCCTTAGGACCCCCAAGCAGAGAACTGGAGAGGCCTGAATACCTTGCAGTAGCCATTCCTGAAAAGCCTACTCTTTCCAGAGGACCAGGAGAACTAGACAGGAGACGCAGCCCCACCAGCAGCAGCCCAGACATGCCAGGCAGGGAAAAGGGCCACTGTATTTCAACAGTGAACACAGTAAATTTCTGTATGGTCCCGTCTCTCTAGCATCACAGGCTTGGTGGCTTTGGCTTCTTCCCATCAAGGTCATGAAGCCATAGTGAGAAATATAGAGAAATGCTGTCTGCTATCACAGAGAAATATCATCAGATCCTGAGTGTATCAGGAAGATAAGGTGAAGCAGACAAGATGGCACACACCAAATCCTAGCACTTGTGGGGCAGAGGCAGAGGCAGGCAGAGGCAGGCAGAGGCAGGCAGAGGCAGGCAGTGGCAGGCAGTGGCAGGCAGTGGCAGGCAGAGGCAGGAAGAGGCAGGCAGAGGCAGGCAGAGGCAGGCAGAGGCAGGCAGAGGCA